>NW_010182328.1:7888-17427 GCF_000695765.1 Mesitornis unicolor | reverse complement strand
GGAGCTTTCCCGGTCCCTTCCAACTCCTCATGTTCTCTGATTCTGTGATTCTGGGTTGGGTTTTCTAAACCAGCAACAAGGGAACATTAAGCACTGGGTTGGGGTAGATAGTGAAGGGTATTTTCCCTGTTACTTTAGAAATGCTTTTTTGTTTTGTGTTTTTTTGTTTGTTTGTTTTTTGTTTTGTTTTGTTTTTACTTTTATCCCATGCAGAATTTCTACTAATAGGAAAAAAAAATACTGTGTTTTGGAAAGCTTTATGGTTATTGTCTCTCCACCATTAGTTGATGTCCTCAGAGGACCAAACATGAGATTGGTTCTGGTAAGGCTTGCTGATGTCTTTACTGCAGGCTTCAGTCTGAAAGAGGGAAAGGTGTGATTCTGCCCCAGCTGAAAGCACCAAATCCTGTGGGATTATGGTTTTTGATGCACTGGAAATTTCAGTCTTTTGGTAAAACAAAGACTGAGGCTTAATATGTTAATATATGAGATTAAATATACCAAAGAAAATTTTGTAAGAGGCAGCAGTGTGAAAGCCTAGGCCAAATCCCTCCTCGTGAATTTACACTCGGTTCTTCTAAACCTCCCCTCTGAGGTTTCATTTAGCTATAGGCTACTTAATTTCAGACCCTAATACTGGGCTGTCATAGTTGCTGTGCTGCATTGCTGAGAACACATAAAAAGGATAAAAGATGCTTTGGAGATGCAAGATATTGCAAACAGCAAAATAAAAAATATTGCTGAAGCACAAATGCAAAGGTCAAATGCTCATCTTCTCTCCAACCAATTATATCCTTATCAGATGAGTATTTTGTAAAACATGTGAGAACTTGGTGTGGTTTAGACTGGCAGTCATTTAGCTGAAGACAGAGTTGTAGTGTCTCAAGCCGCTTGCCTGTGCGTAATGCAGATATGTAATAATAATTGTGATTATTTATTCACTCACCTGCACGAGAGCCACACTCACCGCTTTGCTTATTTAGCCAAGCTCTGGAATCTCACCTTGAAATTCCTTATCTGCAGAGAGGCTGAGCTGCTGGGTCCTTTCATTTCCAGCGCCGAATTGCAATCCCAAGAGGGACCGTAGAAATCCACACTCCATGAGATTTATTAATACCTCACCTTGTACCTGTCAGAAATTGTCCCTGGATTGCCTGGAGGCCCTTGGGTTCAGTTGACTATGTCCCACTTTTTCTCAGAATTTTCATAGGAAGAAGGGAATATCAAACCCATATACCGCAAAGCAACACTCTGACACATTTTTCTCCTGTCTTTCTTTAAAAGCGTAGATCCCTAATTCATGAGACTGCATAATTATATATTTGCTTATGAATAATACACTGTGTGGGTTTTTGTTCCCAGCTCTCCACCTCCTTTTTCATTCTTGTTTGGATGCATACTGTAATTGAGCTGCCTCCCAGAGGGGCATCACAACACCCCACAACCAACTGTGAGAAATCCTCGTGTCTTGCGTACACCCCGTTTCCCTCCCACACCTCGGCTCAGAGAATTTAAAGAGCCCTCATTAATTAACACTGAACCTTGCAGGGTATGCATGAATCACAGCAGCTGTGGTTAGGGACTGAAATTTAATTAGAAGCACATATTAAGAAGGTGATTTTTTGAAGTTTCCAACTGTAAAAGGTAGGAAGTTTGCTGTAAGTACGTTTCCATTTATGAGTGGGGGAGCAAGTAGCTATGTGTGTGATGGTGCCAGTTTTCAAAGTCAGAAAAGACAAAGATAAAGCCACCAAAAGTTATCCCAGTTTTTCAAAGTCACTTCAAGGAAGGTTTTGGCAAAATGATTCATGAGGTTTACTATTGCTGTTTAGAATTTGCATCAAAATCTAATGAGAATGCAGTACATGGAAAACTAGGATTGAACGAAATAAACACAGGGAAATATTCCAGTAATAATACTATATATCTACATACATTATCTTTCTGTATTCACGGAATCCCAGAATGTCAGGAGTTGGAAGGGACCTGGAAAGCTCCCCCAGTGCAACCCCTGCCACAGCAGGATCACCAGAGCAGTCACACAGGAACACGGCCAGGGCTTTGGGTGTCTGCAGACAAGGAGACTCCACAACCTCTCTGGGCAGCCTGGGCCATGCTCTGCCACCCTCACACTCACAAAGCTTTTCCTCATCTTCAGCTTGAACCTCCTGTGCTCCAGCTTGGGACCATTGCCCCTTGTCCTGGCATTGGCCATCCCAGAGCAGAGCCTGGCTCCTTCCTTGTGTCTTAGTGCTTTGAGTAAGACAAGATTGGCAAGTGCTGTAATGTCTGTTTATGGTGGATAGAGGTACATAGTGGATTCAAAGACTTGTTTGCTAGGAGAAAACAAAGCTGTGGCAGATTTGATGACAACACTTGTGTCTTAACTACCTTTCTCTTACTCGGAGTACTGCTATTTCACTAGGGTGCTTTAGAGCTCACCAAATATTTAGTCTGTGGCTCTTCATTTTTATGTTATTGATATAATCATCTGTTTTTTATAAAGCTAAACGTTTCTGTATTTGAGATGGTTACAAAAAGTATGGGCAAATATGGTAATATAAAATAATTACTTGAAAGCATGTGGCTGGTGCAATTTGAGGTCAATCAGCAGCGCTGTGTGATAGCAAAAGATGGCAGAAGTAGATGTATTTTGAGATAATGCATCTTCCTTTAAAAACATGTGGACCAAAAGACTTGCTGGATTTTAACACTTCTTTTGGTTTAGAGTCAGAGGATGAAAATAATGGGAAAGAGCCCTGGAAAGAAAAACAATTCAGTTGTAATGTGAGATTCAGCTTACGTATCCTTAGCTCTCTGAGGTCTTACATTTTTAGCCCAGTGGTGTTTTCTGGGTTGTGTTTATAGCTGGTAAAGAGGTCTAGGTGCTTCCAGTGAGCAGATCTTGCCATTGAGATAAATGGGTTGACTCTCACACCAATAGTGCTACTATTTGCTACTGAGTATGGAAGGACTCTAGGCAATGAACTTTGAATAGATGCCTGAATCCAAGTGTCTAAGGCTGGGAGAGAAACCCCATTTTTCCATATAGAGAAGGTATTGAAGAACCCATCCAGCCGTAGATAGCTGATTGTCCAAAGCAATGTCCTACTGATGTGCTCTATTCTTGTGTAAATTTGTTCTATATTGCACTGAAGTGTGTGTACAACTGTAGACAACGCGTGCCTGTCTGTGATCTTGGCAGCTTTCAAAAGCTCAAGAGAGTTTCTATTGCTCTGTATTCATATATGCAGTTCCTAAAGCAAATACAAGTACACTGAGTTATCAGTGAGAGTCAGGATAGAGCAGTAGTTGAACTGGTCAGTCAAGAACATTGGGAAAAATGGACTTGCCTGACTTATGGGTCAGATTATGCTATAATTAAGTTCTGCATTGCTTGGGTAAGCATTTCCTGTTTTAAAGTGATGTTGCTATGTGCTTTTAAGGATCTATAATGTTCCATCTCGTTTCGGTAGCAGTGCAGTTCATCTGTACAGACAGATCAATGAGTGGTGCTTGCATACTTCAAGCATGGTAGTTACAATTCATGGTGCGAGGTTCTGGTACTCACCGTATCTCCCATACAGGATTTACTCCCACTCACAGTGACAACTTCTACGTTTTACTGGAACCATTTAAGGAGACTGATGACTTAACATCAATATTAACAGCTTCTATGAAAGCGGGTTTAATTTTCATTCGACAGCAACACTCACAATTTAATAATTTGGGCATCAGTCAGTTGTCATCCCCGTACTTTCAGTGTGTTCATTTCTCACAGCTGCCCTTCTCAGGAAGATGAAGTGAGAAGTTTTATTTAATTCTAAAATTCTAAAGTTTACACTTGGTTAAAGCTGGGGAGAATTTAATCTATGCTAAAATAATGTGCCGAAAGAGAAGCGTAGAGTGACCACAGATCTTGTTGCAACCATCAGCTATGCCTTGCCAAAGGCAAATCGTGGGACCAGTGGCTTGAATTCAAACAGGGTTTTTCAAAGGAACAGACACATTCTCAGAAGTATGACCATTAAAACTTGACTCAGTTGTCCTCTGGTGATCCTGGATCTGTGAACAGAGTTTGGGTAATGAGCTGTCTACTCAAGTTAAATGATCTTTTGGAGACTGGGTGGAGCAAGCATAACTGTCAACCACTTCAGCATTGGTTTCACCCGTATTTCTCCCATCACTACAGTCTTCTTTAAACTTACCATAGCTGCTTGTACTAAAGGGAGCTAAAGGAAGGACCATTCTGGATGCTTTAGGCAGATGATAAAGCTACCATTCAAATCCATTAAAACTGGACACCTAAACTCCTTGTCTTGATCTCAGAGTTGACACGAAATTAGTGCTTCAAAATGGCGTTGGATCTTGTTGAGGATGATCCATCTAAGACAGGTGGGAGAAGCGATATTCCCACTGCGCTTTCATTCTTTAAATATCCCTGCGTGTTTTTTTGCAGCAGGAGGTGTGCTAGGCCTGCTTCCCTGGCCCAGTTCAGATGGGGCTGTGTTCACTTGGAACCTAAAATTTAAACCTGTACTTTCCCATTACGGCGTTTTTCCCAAGCTAATAGTTGTTCCAGTGGACTGACTTCAGTGTGACAAATTAATTCCCAGGCCCAAAATGGCTTCAACGTGTTTTATTGCACACTACACTTGTGCCTCCTTCATTTAGTGGACAGCCATTGTGCCGTGTCCTGGTTTCACAGTGCTTTGTGGTGGTCTTAGGGCTGTGTCTGTACAGGACAGAAAGGTTTATTAAATAGTAATAAGAATCGTGACTGTACTGCAATATGGACTTTGCTGGAACGTCGGTGGTTTATTCTATAACTGTTTTCTTCAAAGACCTTAAGTGGAGAGCTGTTTGAAGGGAAGCCAAGTGTTACCTGTCCTGCATCCCACTGTGTTGCTCAACTGAATCACCTATGACTTCCTTTATGCTGTGACTGCTGTCCTATCACTGGGTATGCATGGCAGGGCCACTTCCTTGATGTCTATTCTTGCTCTGCCACAGAATAAGCTATTACTGATAGCAGTGTCGGTTTTACAGTTGATTTTGTTGATAACTTTATTTCAAGAGAGCTCCAGAGAGACAGTCAAAAGCTTCAGAGCACCTTGGGTATACCTGTGCCTCACATTTTGAATCCTGAGCCTTCTTTCTTTTTGATGCTTTGTCTCTATTTATTGGGTCTGTTAGATACTACATTATTACAGAGAATGAGACAGGAAAGTCCTTTTTTATTAACTGCAGAGCTTTCCTCTGTTCACACTGTGAAGTGCGTCCAGGAACAGAGGAGTTTTTTTAAGATGAGATTTAGATTCTTTTATGGATTAGACACGGGAAGAGAGAGTCAGGGGGAAAGAAAGAACCTGCTATTAAAAAAAAAAGGTGGTGTTGGAGTCTGTCCTCTTTTGTTCTCCTTTTGTTTCCTGCTTTGTATCCTTTTCTCTCTGAAAGCCATTACCAGTGAGGTGCTCTATTTTCCTCCATCTGGGTGGGTGGGGAAGCTGGATGCCTGTTTCTATCCTGATGCTAATAGCTTTTCACTTGTGCACCCAAGTGGCTATCCAGACCAGTGTGTGCATACGACGTGAGATGCCATTTGGCAAGCACTGCCGTCCTCCTTTCCTCTGTTTCTCTTTCTGTTTTGTAGCATTTCAAAAAGGCCAGTTGTATGGCGCTGGCAAACGCACGGAGAGTCTGGCTCTCCATTTTAGGACATGTCTGTGTGGTTTGCCAGAAGGGCAAACAAATCCCAGCGGCCTCTTACCTATACAGATGCAATTACTCAGGAAATAGTGAATGGCACAGGGAAAGGGAAAAAATACCCTAAAAAAAGGGGGGCAGTATTTCTGTCGAGTAAGGCTGCACGCATCCTGGTCCCTTAACTTTCATCAAGCTGGTGTAATGGGACACGGAAGGTGTTAGCCCACAAGATACACCAGAGAATCTGGGGCACACGTGTCATTCTGTTTTTCAAATGTCCTTCCAGCTATTGATTGTGATACTAAATGTACTTTCCTCAGACTCCCAGGCTTCGGGTGGTGTGGTGCTACCCAGGATAAGTTACCAGTGTCTGCAAGGATTGGCTCAAGTCCTAGGCAGTGATTCTCTTATAGTATTTTCTCCTAGGAGTTTTGTTTTTTAAGAGTAGAAGACTCAGCCCCCTCAATGACCTTTTGCACTTGTGTCTTTCGTTCTTGAGCACCAATAGTGCTTAGAAGAGATGAGCACCTTTCCCCAGATTGACCGTGTTTATCTCTTATTCAATACTCATACTTTTGCCATACTATTTAAGGAAACACCTGAAATATGTTGACCCATAAATTTTTTCTTCAGTCCAGAATAGCACCAAGAAACGACCGATGTATCTTGGAGGCAGCAACGTTAGAGATAAGAGATGGGAGGCTATTTTCCCAGCATGAGAACTTCTAGAATGAGATAGAGGTAATAGTTGTGCTTATACGATATCAAAAGCTATAGCTTGCAAAGCGAGTGGGAAATAGAAGAGATGGTACATCCCTGCTCAGGGAGCAGGCTGGGAGAGACGAACAGCAGGTGAGCATGCTGCTGGCAGGGGAAGTGAGAACGCTCTTTGGATTACTCATGCCATTGTGGGAAGAAGAGCACAGAAACAGCTGGTGAGCTGTCAGGTTGATCTTAAGGAAGAAACCCATAATGTCCTCTCCTGGTATGTTAATAACAAGAGTTATTATTATGGAGGCAGGGGAAAAGACGACAAGGTGGTTGCACCTGCTATTAGCCGTTTTTCTCTCTTCAATATAGGTACATGTCAAATGTCCTATTTCTTTCTTACCCACTCCCACATCTACAGCCATACCGTCTTTCAAGCCTATTTTTCATATCCTAATTTCACCAGGTTTAGCAGGTTGGTTTGAATTTAAACTGTGCAAGTGGTTAGATTGGTGCATTCTGCTGACTGGGATGTACATCAGTCGAGGACATCCAAACACGTGGTCATTCCAAACAGGTCTGGGTTGTGTATGGAGCATAGCAAGAGACACAAAGATTAGGGACACTTCTATGGCTTATTTGTGCTCTCCCTTTGCCATTCACCTCTGTCTTAGATGTATTGATAAGAACCTGGAGATGGCTACTGCTGTGAAGAAAGTGTGTTTATCATTTTATTTATTCTTTCCTTCTTTCATTTTCATTTATTCTTTCCAATATCTCAATTTTATGTGCAGGACCAAGAGGGATACGTGTGGCTCGGGACTGATTTCATGTTAGTAATATTCTCTTTTTCTGCACACTGAGATCACCCCTGGCTGTGACACATTGACCTTCTTTTCATCCCAGCAGGGGAAGGTAGAAATGTAATGATCCTGCTCTGGTGAGGGATGAATTTTTAAACTCATGATATTTTCACAAGCACAAATGCTTGTAACAAGGGCGAGGCAAGGAAAAAACAGGGCCCCTTTGCCTCTTCTGCCTTAGTTCTGAGCAGCCCCATATCTGCTTAAACTAGATCACATCCCAGAGTGAGTTTGCTGCCCTAACTGTCTGTGTGGTTTGTTTTTTAGTCTAATTATGTCAGTAGGGAGCTCTCAGGGTTGGAGGAGGAGTCTTTTCCCTTTTTTTTTTGTAGCTTCCATTCCTTGAATTCTTTTTCTGCTTCTAACATCTTACATATTTAACCCATGGATACGCCAGCAAAACCTTCAGAAGTTTTTTGTTCCTTTTATGCACTCCATCCCTCTGACAGATCATATTCTCTGCTTCACAAGTTGTTACACTTAATGCAGTGTTAATGCTGCCTCCACGGTTTGTATCGCCCACCAAGCCAAGTAGGCTGTTCTTTTGCCTTGCCTGGAATGGAGTAAGAGAAACAAACACACTTAGCTTGGCCTTTGAGCATCTTTCCAGCACTGATGTAGGGCTGTGCATGGCTTTGATTTGTTCCACGTTTGAGGACTCCTTTGTAATCAAATATGAAATGAAAGGAGGTTGAAAATATGCACCTTGCCTATGTGCATCTTGCCAAAGTACTGTGACGGGCAAAACTGGATTGCATTGCAGTGCCATGAGTGAGTATTACTCTTTGGACCACTGGTTCATCTAACCTGCATCCATCTGGACATGGTGTAGGATCCAGGGTAGATGATACTGTAGTGACCTCCTCACGTGCAGACGTATCCGTGGATGTGCTTTTCAGTGGCTGTCCCTTTAAGGGATATCACTTTTCTTTGTCCTAGATTAACTTACATTCAATGTCTGCCAGATTTTAATGTCAAAACTTGCTTGTATCGAAAATAGGGAATAACAGAGGAGAAGTTTCAGAAAAATATCCACAATGAATCCTGGAGTATTTCAAGTTTTCTGCCTGAGTGGTTTTGCTGTGTCCCTCATTTAGGATCTTTGTTCCATGTTGTATCTCGTGTTTAGGCCCTGACAGGTTGAGATACGCACGCCGGGGCCTTTTTCCTTGGCGTTTCCAGTTAATTTGGCACGCAGCAGCATATATGCAGTTATTAGTTATTTTCAGCATGCATTTCTTTCCATCTGTCAACAGTAAATTTAATTTGCCATTGTGTAGACCATTTTCATAGGGCTCCTACTAAGAAATAAACAATTTTGTGCCAGCTGCAGATTTGTTTCTTTGTTATTTACCTCCTTTTCCGCAACACTGACAATTATGTGAGATGGGGCTCCTTAAGCAGAACTTCTCCATTGTTTTCTTTGTTGCATTGATAAAAAACCCCAGAATTTTTGTTCCTGCTTTCTGTTTACTGTCTTTTTTTATCAGTTTCTAATTCTCTACACCACTTTTTTCTCCCATTATGATTTTCACAGTGTCTTTTGGTAAAGTGCTTTTTCAACAGTCCCTTTGAAATTCTGGCTGACACCTGTTTTCTTTTATCTGGTATTTTGTTCTATCTTCATAGATCCAAACAGAGAACATTTGATTACTTATAGAAAGAATATTGGGTTTATATTATCATATTTTAATAATCTGTGACATTTCTTTCTCTTACGTTGCCTGACAGTGAAGTGAGGTTTTCAGGCACCTCATTCTCAGGAGCATTGTTTATATCCTGCAAAAAAAAAGAAAGGAAATAAAGAAAAGGAGTATACATAGTATATGTTACCTTCCAGTACTGTAGTGGCTGTACTTTGCAGGATAATGTAAGAGATGTTGCGTAATTTTGCTAGCAAATCAACTTTGCTTTTAGCAATTAAGTACATAAGTAACTGCTTTCAGGATCACCACGGTTTGTATTTTATTCTGAGAATGATGACAATGATAATATCAACAATGAATGTGTCTTTCAGTAGATATCACAGCACTTTGAAACTGTTTCTGAAGTAAGCTGCACAACTCCCATGAAATGGTAGCGTATGATTCCTTCTGTTTTATGACTAAGGAAAATCCAGACCTGATAACATCCCTTTTCCACCTTTTGTGCTCCAATGCAATACCATTCTGTTGTGGTTTAGGGCTGGGCTGGCCACTAAACCCTGGCCAGACGCTCTCTGTTAACCCCTCTCCCCTCCCCAGAAGGGAAGAGAAAAGAGAA
>NW_010182328.1:0-7374 GCF_000695765.1 Mesitornis unicolor | reverse complement strand
TTTCAGCAAGTTCAGCCACTTAGAAGAGACAGAGCTGAAAAGTAAAATCACTGAATAGAAAATTAGTTCTGTTTAGCTCAAACCAGGACACTTTCTGTGAACTCTAGTCTGAAGTTGCTTAAGTTTTCTTTCCGAGTTACCATTTTCAGGATCAAATCTAATTGGGGAAATCCTTGTGATTTGGTTATGGCTCCAGACATTTAAAATTAGCTGTGGAGTCATTTGAACCTAGGTTGATTGCATTCAGTGTTTGCCCCTCGTCAGCAATGACAGTGGGAGACCTGAGTAGCTTCTTCAAAACTGAATTAGGGCTCTTCTGCCAGTGCTTTGAAGTCCTCAAGGCTAAATCAGACCCTCCTTCCCACTTACTTCTTGTGATGTGCAAATCTCTCAAAGAAACAAGTTCTCTTGGTTGATGGAGACATAGGAGTGGAAGAAATTGGAACTGATTAAGAGAGGATGCAATACCAAATGTTAACCAAACACCAAGGGAAAACTGAGTGAGGATTTGAAGTTGCAGACTGTGATGTGGAGTGATTTATGCTCAGAATTGCACTCTGCACTTGACTAATACTGCCCTGTGAGCAATGTTCCCACTACTGATTAGAAAAGGGGTCTGGGTACACTTATTCCATCAACAGAGGGAAAAGGTAAATCAATGAAAGGTGGTGACTTCCTTCCTCAACTTTCATGTAAATGAGAGGTGAAACATCAATAGTGTCATAGTTTATTTCTTTATGGCCATTGAAGCTGTTTGACCGCTAAGAGTTCATCTGGCTAGGAGGGTAACTGAATCACGGCGTCCACCTGGGTCTGAGAGCACAAGGATGTAAAGCAGAAGCAGCTTTTTAGTCAGAATTTTTGCTCAGACCACAGAGACCACACAAAACCCTGTAAAAGTATAAAGGAAGCTAGAAGTATAGATGCAGAATTGAGAATAAATTGTATGCTTTTGCTTCACTTCAGAGATGAGAAGCAGCAGCAGTTCCAGCGCTATGGTAAAAAGCTCTGAAGATAAGATTGGGCGAGAGTCCTATTTTCTCTATGTTTATTTTTCTATCCTTTCCACCGAAAAAGACCTTGGTTTTGAGACCTCCTATGTTTATCGCAGGCAGCAACAGCAAATGGATAAAGATAGGCGGGATAATGATTGATCTCTGAAATGGCTCATTTTGTTAACGAAATTACAGGTTGTGCTGTGGACAGAGACAGCTGGCAGGCAGCGCTGCCCAAGCACCAGCCCTCACAGAAAGTGCAGTGTGTGCTTGGCTTTCATTAGCGCACACTGTGTCATTATCACCATCGCCGTCGCGACAAATGCGATGATTATATGTGTCCCCCGGGAACAGCTGCAAGCAGAATGGGTGGACTGAGCGGTGAAGCAAGCTACCCTGCTATCAGGAACTGTTCAGCCTGCAAACAAATCTGCAAATATTTCAGTGAGAGGGCAGAAAATGCTTGGGTGAAGCCTGCAGTTGTCTAGACTTCTCCCATTCTGGGTTCTCTGAGCAGACTGCTGCTGTTTAATAAGAACGTTGTTCTCATTTTAACATGTTACATAGCAAGTCTCTTCCAGCATAAGGGGTAGCGTTAAGATCTTCTGACCTGCAGCTCTCCAATTCATTTATGAAACCATGATTCCCTTCGCAAAAACAGATGAGTCACTGGAATAAATGCTCGTCCAGCTGTCCCCTGTACCTGGCCAGCAGTGCTGTGCTACCAGTGTTTTCAGGAATGGATCCAATGAGGATCTTCCCTTAAACGGCAATAAATCCTGTGAGCAAGATGTGATGCTTGCAAAAAGAGGGCGTGAGGGAAGCTCTTTACTTGTCTTACTGTTTAAATTAACACTTTTCTCTAGTAACTGTTGAAGGAGCTTCTTTTCAGTGCATTTTGGTTGAGATGGGTGGGCCTAATTTTGCAAAATCAGGCTGAGCATTTACAGCTCATGAAAACAGTTCCCAAATCTGTGATGAGAGCTTGTAAGAAATTCCCCTGTATTCAGAATGCTAATTTTGAATGCAGAGATATTATCAGCCTGCTCCAGAAGGGCATTTCTAGGCCAGTAACTTTTACCAAGCAAAGCCAACACGAGAGGAAGCAGCTCCCTGTTTGGCTATTGCAAAAGTGTCTTTCTAAGCACTATCTGTTCATCTCATGCTCTGGAGCACAAGAGTCTTTATTCTTGGTTTCTTAAAAAGAAACTTCTTTAGAAACTTTTGTTATCTGTCTGAACGTTAACTCCTAATGCAACAGTCTCAATACTTTTTTTGTAGAAAGTTCGTGCCTTGGTTAGACTTGAGTGTCGTATTAAAAAAGAAAGTAAATGGTTATCTTAGTTTCATTAGTTCTCTGTTAATCAGAAAAGGTGAATCAAAGTGCTTCACTTACCTTCTCAGTTTAAACTTTCTCAGGTTTAAGTATCTTAAGCTTCTTGAGACTTCGCTATTATGAAAGTCTCTGTATAGCTCTACTAATTTAAGTTTCTAATTCAAGCCTAAATCATTCCCCTGGACCTGTATGATTATGTTACTTGATAGCATTGTTGTATCCTGCTGCAATATAAACTTTGGGAAGTGGTGTTAGCCTTGTCTGTGCTGCCAAAGTGTCGTGGTTTAGGGCTGGGCTGGCCACTAAACCCTGGCCAGACGCTCTCTGTGAACCCCTCTCCCCTCCCCAGAAGGGAAGAGAAAAGAGAATAAGGGAGAGACACTTTACGGGTTGGAAAATAAAACTAACAGGTTTAGTGAAACAATAATACTGATACTACAGGATAATAATGTAAATAGGAAAATAATGGAATATATACAGATATGTGCAAATAGATCTACAAAGCCAATATAAAATCCTCCCCCAATGATGATGACGGCACCAGAGGCTCTGGGAGCACTGGAGAAGTCCCAGTGCGGACCCAGCAGCAGTGGGAGCTGCTGCAGGAACACAGGGCTCAGGATCAGAGGCAGGCGAAGCAGCAGGGTCTGCTGGACCTTGGGCCATTGCAGGGGTGGAGAGGGAAGGAAGGGTCCAAGCTGGAAGGGTGGAGCCCCTGGTGATCCCTGGGCTTTGCACTGAGTGTGGCGTGTGTGGGATGCAATCCCTGGTTGGGCAGGTTTGGGTCTGCTCTCCCTCCTCGTAGGCACAGACACAGCACCCATGGTGAGACAACTTGGCCTTGAGATTATCTTCTAGCATCACATACTGGGAAAACCATGCTGCTGGTTTTCAGCAAGTTCAGCCACATAGAAGAGACTGAGCTGAAAGTAAATCTTCTGTTTAGCTCAAAGCAGGACACTAAGGTATTGTTGGCATACATAACTTTTCCCTTTATCATGCTGGAAGAATATTCAATGTTAACACCCCAGCAGCCAATGGAAAGGGAGCTTGCAGAACTGCTGCTAAAAAGAACTTTACCTGTATTTAAGCAGAAGCTTAACCTGTGTTGTGTGGAGCCCAGCTGCCTGACTGTCAGACTGGGGGTGCTCCGGGTGATCCTATGAGTTGTGTTTGGAACTGTGGGTGCTGAGCGATTCTGAGCTGGGGGCTCCTGCCCACACAGGAGCATTACAAAATGATGGGTCTGCACCCGTGAGCACTGTGGTGATGGTTCAGGCTAACCAAAAGGTCTCTTCTGTCATGCTGCTTTGCTAATCTGTATCCTTATCTTTTTTTTCCCCATTTAACAGCAAAATTAATGAAGTGAAAAACAATACTCATCCTCAGAGCCTAGCTATTACCTTAATTAGAAAGAAAATATTTAACATGACATTGTTAAGGTCAGCATGCCCAAATGTAACCAACTGTAACTTTGAAATGCCATTTAAAACGTATTTAATTTTGCACTCAGGGAAGTTGCTGATTTAACAATCCAGGAAACTCAGCTCTGATCATAAGCAGTTACCTTTAGTAACATGAGTCATTGCATCTGCTCTCTTTTTCAGCTGTCTCCAAAGCCAGTAGAGTCACTGCTCTGTGCTAGCAGTAGTATTTTGGTACATGGTGTCTCTGCTTTTGTGGGTCTGCTTCCTCCTTTATTTCCCCTGTTTTTCCTTTTCATAGCTTCATGAGAGGCTCTTCAGGAAGGAGCAGTTCAGATCATTGCTCCTACCCTAGTATACAAGACAGAAAGCACTGTGCTTTGCTGTAACTTATAAATGACATACACAAATGCAACTGCAGAATGTGTTGGGTTTTTTTTCAAAATTGATTGTCACAGCAAGAAAAGTGCATGCAAACCCATAGACAAAAGTGGGAAATGTTCTGAGATGTTAGTGGTCAGGGCCTGATATTGTGGCTTCCATTGTTTCTGGAAAGTGACTGATCTGGATATACTAGGACTGTTTGACTGTGACAGAAAATAGCTCATCTTCGTGACAGTGAAGAGTGGAAATCTTTGATTTGTGTGCAGTTAACAAATGTGGCAGGGTTAAGTGCAGGTTCCATTTGTGTGTCAATACAATGATAGAAAAGTGGCTTTTGTAAATAAACCACAGGTAAATCTCAGAAAATAATGCAGCATACCCTATCCTCAACTGCTAACAGAGTTAAGGAGACTCAAAGGATCAATTTAAAGCAACTGTTTTCAAGCCAAATGTGTTTGTAGATAAACATCACTGAAATCAAGGGGACGGTGCCAGGATTAAGCAATGTCCTTCCTTTCTAGTTAGCGGCTGAACTCAGTGCACACAGGTAATAAAAGATCACAGTTCTTTTGTAGCTGTTTGGTAGTCTCCAGCAAATGAGTCAGAGCCTCAGCCCAATTGATAATGGTTGCTAAACTGCAGCTCTTCAAAAAACAGTCTGTTTTCAATGTGCACTGAGAATAATTTAGAGCTCCTTATGGACCATCTGTCCTGAAAGCCTGAAAAGAGAATGGGCTGTAGGGTTTGAAGCCCACTCCTTTTCCTTGGACTCCTGCAAGGTTTACTGGCTGTTTTTACTGGAGTTTTCAGTGCTGTTTGTTGCATACAAAAAAAAAATGAGAGAGAGATTAATTGAGTACTGTATCTTGCAATCTTGCACATCTATAAGGTAACTCAGGAGCACTACGAGGATGTTGTGAGGTTATGCAGGGAGAAAATAAGAGCCAAAGCCCAACTAGAACAAACTTAAACTGGCTACTGCCTAAAAGACAATAAAAATGTTTCTATAAATACATTAGCACGAAAAGAAGAGTTAAGGAGAATCTCAATCCTTTATTGGAAGCAGGGGGGAAACATTGTGACAAAGGATAAGGAAAAAGTTGGAGCACTTAATGCTGCCTTTAATAGTAAGACCAGATATTTTCTGTGTGCCCAAAGCACAACAGAGTTCTTCGGGTACAACAACTCCATGCAACGCTACAGGCTTGGGGAAGAGTGGCTGCAAAGCTGCCCGGTGGAAAAGGACCCGAGTGTGTTGGTCAACAGAGAGCTGAATGTGAGCCAGGAGTGTGCTCAGGTGGCTAAGGACAACAGCATCCTGGCCTGTATCAGAAATAATGTGGCCCAAAGGACTAGGGATTGTGCCCCTGTGCTCAGCACTGGTGAGGCCACACCTCAAATCCTGTGTTCAGTTTTGGGCCCCTCACTACTAGAAAGACATTGAGATGGAGTGTGTCCAGAGAAGGGCAACAAAGCTGGTGAAGGGTCTGGAGAACGAGAATTATGAGGAGCAGCTGAGGGAACTGGGGTTGTTGTTTAGTCTGGAGAAGAGGAGGCTCAGGGGAGACCTTATTGCTCTCTACAACTGCCTGAAAGGAGGGGGTAGAGAGGTGGGTGTTGGTCTCATCTCCCAGGTAACAAGCAATAGGACAAGAGCAAATGGCCTCAAGTTGCGCCAGGGGAGGTTTAGATTGGGTATTAGGAAAAAATTATTGACTGAAAGGGGTAGCAAACATTGGAACAGGCTGCCCAGGGAAGTGTTGGAATCACTGTCCCCAGAGGTATTTAAAAGATGTGTAGATGTGGCACTTGGGGACATGGTTTAGTGCTTGACTTGGCAGTGTTAAGTTTATGGATGGACTCCATGATCTTAAAGGTCTTTTCCAACCTAAACTATTCTATGATTCTGTGAAACTATCCAGAAAAATGGGGAGACACTTGGTGCCTCACACTTGGCACAGCTCCCTATCACTTTGATCCAGATCGAGAGGCAGCTGCTGTTTTTTGGATTTCCCTCATCAGGTTTCTCTTTTCTTTCTTAAATGCAGCTATTGCTATTAACCTTTCTCTCAAAAACTATAAAGCCGTTTTCATGCTTCTTTCCCATTTCTGACCTTTCTGTTGGTGACGTGTTTGCTACAAAAGAGGACAAGGCTTTCAAGTTCCCTTTTCTTGAAACCACCTTCCTCGTTTCACAAAGAAAGAAGGAAACGTAGCCCTGAAGGCCAGGGGCAGTGCATTCATCCTATAGCACCTTGAAGGTTGCAGAGCTCTTAGCCACTGCCTGTGATGCTGAACCAGCTACATCAGGGTGACATCAGTAAGTGTTTAACATGCAATATTGTAGAAACAAAATGATCTGCAAACCATCCAAGACTCATACGCTTGGAAGAAGAAAGTGCATCATGGTAAAAAGTGAATTGATAAATGCATTTTAAAAAGCACCAAGACACCGTAAGATCCAAGTAACTGTGCCTGAAGAAATTATATTTAAATATTTTTCACCTATTCCATTGTTGTAGTTATGGCAGACAGAAGTGTTGGGTTCTATCTGAAAACAACTGTATGAAACTGCTAAGATAACTTAATCTATGAAGAATTAACAAGACATTTAAAGTATGGCTGGGCTCCCTCTTTCAGGTAACCTTTATTTGTGCTACCAACAAATCTGAACAAACTCTAGAATAAAACGTTCCCAGCCAACTTTTGCCTGTGATGCTGAACCAGCTACATCAGGGTGACATCAGTAAGTGTTTAACATGCAATATTGTAGAAACAAAATGATCTGCAAACCATCCAAGACTCATACGCTTGGAAGAAGAAAGTGCATCATGGTAAAAGTGAATTGATAAGTGCATTTTTAAAAGCACCAAGACACCGTAAGATCCAAGTAACTGTGCCTGAAGAAATTATATTTAAATATTTTTCACCTATTCCATTGTTGTAGTTATGGCAGACAGAAGTGTTGGGTTCTATCTGAAAACAACTGTATGAAACTGCTAAGATAACTTAATCTATGAAGAATTAACAAGACATTTAAAGTATGGCTGGGCTCCCTCTTTCAGGTAACCTTTATTTGTGCTACCAACAAATCTGAACAAACTCCGGAATAAAACGTTCCCAACCAACTTTCCCTTGCCACCAAGGAGCACATGCTTCAATGTCAGGAGGAGTCCCGATCAGAAGGACGGCAATGTCCTTCTAACTCTGGGAGGAGTGGCTGACACGCCAGAGG
>NW_010182327.1:11042-15810 GCF_000695765.1 Mesitornis unicolor | reverse complement strand
GGAAGCTCTCACCTGCGGGCCTGCAGAGCGATAAACTCCCAGGTTTTCCCATGTGCCGAGGGAAAGGGGGGCGGGGAGGGGGGCCACTTCGATTTTAGCACGGTTGAAATAAGTTTGCCTTAGGAAGTTTTGTGGTTAAGCGCAGAAAATGAAAGGCCGCTGAAAAGTTTGGCTCTGCCCTAAATTGGGAACATGATTAACTTGTTTCCTCTGGGGACCTTAACAGCACTTTACAAATATGAGCGGTGCCACTTGAAGAATCTGGGACAGAGATGTTCATATCCTCATTTTGCAGGCAGCAAGAACAGGTACCTTAAATGACTTAAATGTCGGGATTTCAGTATACCATTTTCAGCATCGCTGAGCTCCCAGTGCGGTCTGGAGTGCTGCTCCCCCATTTCCCACACTGAAATGGAAACCCACATGATGCAACTGGTTTCGTCCTGCAGTGTGTGCCACAGCTGTGCATCATGCCCCACTGCCTGTCCCGTGCTCACTGGAGGAGCTGGAAATGTCAGGCCTATGGGGCTGTCATCTTCCTGCTTCTATAAGCTCTGGTGCTGTGTGGTCTGACCACTGAAGGCCATGCCAAGGCTCATCCCTCAAGGAAATAAGTACTTGGTACAGCTAATCCGGCTTTCATATGTGCCCTAACCTCTTCCATGGAACAGCCACTACAGCTGTACATAGGGTTGTGCACTTAGACAACATTTTGGGCACGCCAAAACAGAACCAGTGCCAAGGTCTTCCCTGGCCAAAGGCAGCTTGGAAGATCACAGGTTGGATGCCTTGTGCATGCAGTTGGAGGGATGGGGAAGACACCACTCACTGGAGCCCTATGCTTGGGCAGCAGAGCCCATCCACTCCCTGGAGGGAGCACAGCTGGGCAGCGATGGAGCACAGGAGCCAGCGGGGCACAGGGGGTCTGTGTGACCTTCATGATCAAGATCCATAGGGGCCACTGACCCACGTGTGGGGCTCCCCAGTTCTGCAGGATTACTTTCCCCTAAATTAGCAAAGACAGTGCTGTCACGAACGGGACTTAGAGCCACAGGGAGACATCACAGGGCACCCAGCTACAACCAAAAAGCATTTCCCAATTGGGTGTTTTCGTATATTGATGCCCTGAGATGAAGCCTGAGAAGAGATCACCCAGACAGCTGAGCTTTGTCAGGATCAACACCCAGAAGGGCTGGAGTGGGAGCTGCCTGCACTCAGACATGTGCTAAAATAACAGAAATGGCTTAATTTGTGACTTTGGTTATTTTGGTGCAAGTCCCTGTGGGCATGCCTAGGTTAGAACAAAAGCATTCTATTTTAATTTAGTGTAATTATAGCCTGTCTACCTACAAAAGCTGAATTGCTTTAACAATGCTGTTGCAGCTAACTCCCTGGAGTGGATGCAGTTGTGCTGGGATAATGCTAATATGGCTTATTCTTGTTGGGAAAGGGAAAAACATTACATGTGTAGGTGCAGGCTCACTTTGCAAACAGCTGCAGCTGTTCGAAAGGCTACCACCATGGCAGCCTCTTGCCATGCTTGCTCCTGGGGTTGCTCCCTCCACAGCAAAATTCTAAAGCCTATGTTCTCCACAGCCACCTGGCTGCAAGGTCATGGTGTTTAATTCCCTATATATGCAGCTTCAGCCCAGCAGATGTTTCACTGAAAGGGGTGAGAAGGCTTTGTTTGCATGGCTGCTCTGTTGTAAGGATTGAGGGGACTGAGAGCTACCTGTAGTGTGGTAACATCTTGAGCACCAATACTGTTTCAACTGTGAATCACATAGCTTGGTGTAGGAGAGATACAGATGACAAATCATATGAAAATCAGGTACCAATACCAGCAACAAAAATATAGGTCCTTCTTTCCTTCAACTGAGCCAAGAGAAAAATGGGTAAATTACACAGAGTCTTGTGTCTCTTCTTCTGAACTGAAAACAAATTGCTTCAGTGAAAATTTGAAGTTAGTCAGGAGCTGTGCAAGACAAGGAATGACATCTTCAGTCATTTCTGAAGAACTGCATGGAGCGTGGAGACTAGATGCTGTTCTGCCTGATGTCTCCCTACTGCTCTGTGCAGTGGCAGGGCCACATTTGCAGTCTAGTGTCTCATTTTTATTCTGTGTGGTTCTGAGTGTACACACGGTTGCATCTCTACACAAGACAAGGCAAGGCTAAAAAAGGGCACATACAGTGGGAAAAGGGATGGCTTTTAAGACTCTAGTTCCTTGTGACAATTTCATCCTCAGGCTCCAAGGCAGCACCCGAGAAAGCTGTCTCCCACAGACATGAGCTTTGATAGAAAGGCCCCTTGTGCCTGAAAAGCAGAGCTGTCAAGAGGAGTCTCCACCACCATGCCCAGATGCTTGTTACCCTTCTCCTGCCAGAACCCAGCAGTCAATAGTTTTCCATCTCAAGAAATCCAGAGGAACTTTCCACCTCAGGGAACAAGAAATTGGAGAAAAGTCATTAGACCAGACTCGGTTCGTACCACATTTATGCAAGGAAAGAAATAAAAGAAGAACTGTAATTAAATTTGAACTACATTTTACTCTCAGCAGCATCCCATGAATCATATACCTTGTTAGTACTGAGGAATGGCATGTGATGCTGGAAGTCAGCATACAGTAGATACGCTGATGGTAAATAAGCTGATGTTAAATACGGTAAATATCATACAGTGATCAGCTTTGGCCATCTTGGGCGTTGTGTCATGGCATGCTGGAGTCATGACAGCAGATAAATTTGTTTGTTTTGGACATTGTGCCAGCTGAAGGTGAGCAGACATACTACAGTCCCTGACACTGGGATGGAATATGACCCAACTGAGGACACAAGGATGCTAGAACAGTGTCACCTCTTATCTGCAGTGACAAATGGCAAATCTGTGGCCCATATCAATGCTGTGATGAGAAGTCATTAAGAGGAAAGATGCACAACCACAAGGAAACCTCCTGTAGGCGGAAGGTGAGAGGGCGGGCAATCTGCACAGGGTGTCAATCCGTTTGAGCGGTGTCGGAAGATGATGTGAGAAAGCTCCTCATGCAAACACTGCGAGAGAAAAATGCCACAGGCACATTTTTAAACACCTTCAGCAGACAAGCACAGTCAATGCATTGAGCAAAGTGGGCTCCAGTGAGATAGCTATAACGGGCTGCATTGTTTCAGTGCTCGGGGAGCGGGGCGTGAGTGGATTCAGAGCTGCATGGTTGCCCTATACTGTAATGTACCCTACCAAGTACAGTAGCCTTTTGTGTCAGAGGATGAGCTAACCGGTTGTTTTGCAGAAGGGGGGGCCCGTTTGCACCCCAGCAGCAAGTCAGAGCAGCTCCTGGGCAGCTATGCTGGTGGTGGGCTGAGGGTGCATTGATGGAGGAGGGCTGTAACAGATAGCTGCTGTCCCCGAAGCTTTCGGCCTCGGCCCTATCGCACGCACACATCTTACAGGTTTTCACCCAATTGTTTCCAGAGCTCTGAGCTGGGGGATAAACAGGCTTAACTCCACATAGGTCAACAGGGTAGCAGTTGTCTGTCTCGGGGCTGAATTTGGCGCATTATCAGCCCGTTCACAGAAAAGCTCTCGCTCTATCTTACATGCTTGCATTAGTCAAATATTATTCTTTGAGAAAAATGACAGAGAGAGGAAATTATTTTATCAAGACGTGAAGTAGGTCATTGTTATATACTGGCTTATCATCTTCCCTGTGATACAAAAAATATGAACTGGATGCTGGCCTTGTAGAATGAAAGCTTTCTTTTTTCCTTTTTTTTCTTTTTTTCTTCATGTAGAAACTTGAAAAGCCTGACACGGAGAGAAGTGAGGGAGTGAGGTAGCGCATTCCAAGCATGACGTGATGCACTGCTGCCTGTTCAAGGGAAGGGTACAGCCTGCTCTGCAGAGCTGTCACCAAGATCCTGTTCTTTGTGGAGAAGAACAACCCCAAGGTCTGGAAAAAGCCCGTCTGTGATGCACCCCTTCATTTTCCAAAGAGCAAGATCATGGTGACACAGCTGAGCTGGCCAGTGGCAGGGGAGGTAGGGAGGAAAGAAAGGGGAAGTATGAGGGAGCAAAGAAAGGGCAACAACCTGGGAAAGAAAAGGCAGCTTGCATAAAGTACGGTTCTGACCTGCTCTGACTCCAGACCCATGCTTTTGAGGCTGTCCTTTGGGAACTAGGAGGGAAAAGGGCTAGAGAAGTACGAGATACTGTTGCTTTTATTATATATTTGGTTTGTAATTTAAAAAATATACATATATTTGCCAGGGCTTTTTTAAAAGAACATTTTCAACACCTGAGATATTGATCTCAGGGATGTTTTCACTACCTGGGGAAAGGGATACGTAAGTGGCACAGATTATTAACACTGTAAACTCTCACCACCACCACCCCCCCCAGTTTAAGATCTGATTGAGAAGAGGCTACCAAAAACTCACAGGCAAAAAGGATTGTTGAGATAAACCTGAAAAAAATAACCCCACCAAAACAAAGCACAATGGCTTCAAGCCTCCCAAATTCCTAGTTCATTCAGAAAACAAATTAACCCTAACCTCCTTTCTGTGGTGCCTCTGCAGGGGAACCACAGTGGGAGGTGAGCCCTTTATCTCACTTTCAAAATCCTTTTCAGCTGATCTGGGGTCACAGCTGCTGAGAAGTACTGCATGTCCTGTATTTTGTGTGACCACCACCAATTTGCCTGCTTGTCCTGTAAGCCCCTCAGTGCCCTAGGGCTGCCTCACGCCCCTCTGAGCGCACCATCGGTGGGAGCTCT
>NW_010182327.1:0-11012 GCF_000695765.1 Mesitornis unicolor | reverse complement strand
CTGAGTCTGAGCAGGGATGAAGCAGTGGCCTCAGGAGTTCTAGACATCTGGACACTGCTGGGTACACATTGGGTAAGATATAGGTGGTGGTAGATAAATGTCTTGGTAAGAAAAATAACAAAGATACCAGTTTTGCCAAATATCTGAATGAAGACACTGCCCCTGCCCTGCGGCGTACTGCATTTCATTGACCTCCTGCTCACTGGGATTTATAACCTGCCATGCTACTTCTGCCCCAGGAGCCCCAGTTTACAGAGACAGCCTGGAGAGAGGGAAATAAATCCAAGAACAAAGCTGGAGGAGAAGAAAACACCCTTGGGCAACACGCTGCACATTGGTGGGGCTCATGAGAGTGGCAGAGGAGAGAACTGAGCAGAGAAGCAACAGCTCAGTTTGGACACACATCTCTGAGGAGCCAGGGACACTCAAAAAAAGCATGGTATCTGCAGCACAGATGCTCTTTGCCACACTGCCCATCAGCCAGTATGTGAATCCCCCTACTAGCTTTTCTTGGCTGCCACAACCCCATCAGTTCCCCAGGTGAACTCCCAAAATAGCTGCCAATATCTTAGTCTGCCAGACACCCAGTGTCTCCTTGAATGGGGATGAACCCCAGCAGTTCATGTGCACCAAAATTCATCACCGCACCTGCACGCTGTACACAAACCCCTCACCTTGCCAGAGTTTCAGGCCTTAGGGCTGCTTCAAAAGGGAGCCAAATTCCAGAGCGGCCTGCCAGACCTGTGGTTTCCTCCCCAAAATGTTCATTCTCGTGTCACAACAGATGTAAGGGACCTGGGAGACCAGGCCTGCAAAGGGAGAGCTGGGAGATGCTAATGGGATACCAGCTGCACAGTGGGTGATACAGAGCTTGTGTCTGAACCAGGGAGTCCTTGGTGGCCAGACCTAAAAATGCTGACACTTTCACATATTGATAAAGAAATGCAGGGATATCTCTCTGAATTTTGGATGTAGGGTTGTATTTAAGAATAAGGTCCCAGTTTGCAACTGAGTTCTGACAGGACAATGAGATTAGACCTGGTTGGAGGACCGGTGAGAGGCAGCCAGAGCCCAGGCTGATGGGGCAGAGCAGCGAGTGCAGAAGGAGACAGCCAGCAATGAGGACAGTGGGAGGAGGCTGGCCCCTGTGGCAGGTTTTTGCATGTCTTAAACACCAATGCAAACATTACAAGAGGAAGAGGACCACAAGGGAGCAGTTAGTCCATGTCTGTCTCTTATCAGCACAGAGAACCAGGACACTGAACAGCCTCATAATGCTGAGTGACATAGAATCACAGAAGTGTTATGGTTGGAAAAGACTTTTAAGATCATCAAGTCCAACCATTAACTAACCACTAACTCTACCATGCCCACTTCTAAATCATGTGCCTGAGCACCATATCCAGATGGCTTTTAAGTACATCTAAGGATGGTATTTCTACTGCTTCCCTGGGCAGCCTGTTCCAGTCTTTGATAACCCTTTCAATGTAGTTTTTCCTAATGTCTAACCAAACCCTTCCCGGGCATACCTGGACCCATTTCCTCTTGTCCTATCGGTTGTAACTTGTGAGAAGAGACCCACATCCACCTCTCTACAACCTCCTTTCAAGTAGTTGTAGAGATAGATAAGGTCTCCCCTCAGCCTCCTTTTCTTCAGACTAAACAACCCTAAGTCCCTCAGCCACTCCTCATAAGACTTATTATCAAGACTCTTCATTAGCTTCGTAGCCTTTCTTATGGTGCTTATAAAATATTCCCAGATCAGGCTGAAATGGTCAGTAGCCAGCCTGAACAGAGATCAGCACTCCCCGGAAAACTTAACTGCCTCCCCACCACAGCAGGATGTCCCCAGGGGCATCTCTTGCTGAGCCATACACATCCTTGCTTGACTTAATGGGGGATTTAACTCCTGTACACGGTGCTGGGAGATGAGAGTGAGCAGAGAGACCTGTCTGCTCTGCACAGATGCTCCTGCATTCACTTGTGCAACCCCCCCTCCCCAATAAAGCTTGCCCCAGCCAATGGAGGCTGACATGCCTCTGCAGACTCTACATTTTTAGTTGGTTACTCTTAAAGTCTGAAAAACAATGACTGGTCCTAGTGTTATCTCTTTTTTGGAGCCAGCCACTTCCTTTTGGTATCACACTTGGAAGAATCCCATGGCCACTGCTGAAAAGCTTTTTTCCTTTTCCACATGTAAAGAGCTTTTCTGAAAGCAGCTGCTAGGATCCTCTTGATGGAGATTAAAAGTCTCGGAGCAAGCCAGCACAAGTGTCAGTTTTACTGAAAATGAGCAGGCTGTGCTGCCCCAGTAGCTGCCCAACTTTGAGGCTGGGCATCGTGAGGCAGCATCCACAGCAGGCTGCAGGGCAGCTTAGCAGGAGGAGGAAAGCCATGGCTTTTTCTGGGCTGCATGGTAACCTAAAGGCAAGAAAGCAAAGAACATGATTTACCTGGTGCCAAGCAAACCCTGCCATCCATATCTGTGGTGTCGTGGCTCAGGTGTTTGTAGGTGGAGGCTCCCTGGTGCCTCCCTGATCCCCAGTGTAGCTGAGCCAGCTCAGCGCCGAGTCCAGCTCACCTGCCCAGGGAAATTTAGGTTAGACATTAGGAAAAACTTCTGGCAGCCACAGCTGAGGAGGAGCAGGTAGTTCTCAGCACACTGCACTTCACCCCACCAGAAATCTGCTTTGGGAGAGGAACCGTAACTATGTCTGGCATACTGGAAAGCAATTAGCCAGGCATTATGTTTCTCTTTGTTTTCAGGGAAGAGATGAAAACCTTCAAGTCCCAGGCTTTCAGGCTAGAACCTTTCAGCCATAATGGGCAGATGTAACCGGACATAGAAGCCAGTCACAGTGTAAGTTATTTTTTCCCTTTCAAGCTTCCCGTCTCTACCTGTCAGCCGCTCCCTAACTATTTTGTTAGCAGCCAGAGTGTCGCCTGGCCAGCGTACAAGCCCGGGCTCAGGAAATTGCCATTCTAGCCCCAGCTTTCCTGCTCACATACCTCCCTCTGCCTGAGGATTTAGCTGGACTTAGAAAGAACAAGTTGCCAGAACAGTACTACTAACACGGCTCTAGGAGGCAAACTCTTCCTGGGTGGTTTATTTTCACCAGCCAGCCTAGTTTAAAACACTTTTCTGAACAGAATGAGGTTTGAAGGACTCCTCTGCTGGATAATCTCGCCAGACTAACGTCCTCTGTTAGCGAGGGAGGGAGGTAGGGAGAAGGCAGAATTAATGTTCCCAAAAAGCATAGCTTTACAGGAAAACATCTGTAGAGTGAAAACTGAGCCTCAGTTTACCAGTGAATGAGAAGATACTTAGATGTCTCCCCCCACTCCCACAGTTCAGGAGAGGGGTTTTCACCAAGAAGTGACCTAGGGACTTTGAGCACCAGCCTCTGTCAGCTGCAAATACAAACCACTAAAAGGCACCAAAGCTTTCCCACTAAAGTAAAGGCATCAGGAGCAGGAGATTAATAGGTTGCCAGCTGTGTTGGCATGATAAGCCAAGCAAGGACCTGGACGCTTTCAGTCTAAAGTGGATTGAGACCTCAGTGGGGACACATGGCAAATCACCCAGAAGCCACACATGGAAAACTGAGCGAGGTAAACATTTCTTATCTACATTTTACGTCAATAGAAACGGCATTTTAAAAGAGGCAGTAAAGTATTTGCTAGAGAGGAGGAGGGAAAGCTTTTTTGGCTGTACGTGTGGGTTTTAAAATGCTTCTGTTTTCCTCAGTAACTTGTCACTGGAAACAAACAGGCAAAAGTCACCTAGTGAGTTCTTCCAGAATGCAGGCTGGTTGCTTGTTTCAGTGGATTTAATCAGACTGCGCAGGCAGAAATGCTGCTGTTGTGCTCCAAAGGCAGCCTCTTAACCAGCCCAAAACACAGCTATGATCATTACCCCATGTACTCTGATTTGCTATGAAATGGGGCTTGGAGGAGAGGCAGACCTCAGAAATATGGAGCTCTCTGCAAGGTGATGCTTTCCGCAGCCATCTCCCAATTTCCCACAGCTCCCGCTTCTCCAGCAGCCTGTCCCAATTACCTCTGGTTGCTTTTGCTTTGCTTTCTAGTTTTATTGTTTTCTTTAAGGCTAATTAACAGAAGAGTGTATGAGGCCCAGATTTCTTGCATAGATTTTTTTTTGTGGTGGTGGTAGTTTTCATTTTGCTGAGTTTTCTGTTTGATTTTAAGCTGTGTTGATAATGCAAGAAAAACAACTGTCCTATCAGAGGCAAGGAAAAGACTCAGCAAGGAGAATAATAATTAGGGAAAGGCCATAAGCAGGTTTCACCTCTTTGGTGGGGTCCAATTCTGCAGCCCCACCCTGTGTGGGTAATGGGCCGTTGTAGCATCTCTGCTGTCAGTGCCGTGGAGCAGGGAAAGGCACAAATATTCCCACCACACAGGAGGTGTGCAGCTGTCGGTGAGAGGTAAGCCAGAAAGAACAAAAAGCTGGAGTAAATATAGCTGAGGCCTCACAGCCTGGATCCACATGGCCCCTGCAGGGACGACATGTGCCTGGGAGCTGGCCTGCAGACCTAAAGGTACTCTGCTGAAAGATCCAGTTGTGGCTTTTCAGGTATCGAAGTAATGATATTGCTTATAAAAATCTCAAGAGACAATTGTAGATAAAAGAGAGCATTTTCATGTAAAACTCTTGGATAAAACTTTAATTTATAAACACAGATTCTCTGTATTCACAGTCCCTGACACCATGGTGATGGGCATGATCCAAGAGCAGAGACAGATGACCCAGTAGCTAAAGGGCTGATCATCTCCCTGCTAACACAGGCATGGAGAAAGTGAATATCCAAAATTTGTAATGATGGACTGCCTTCTGGTTTTCTCAGCACAGAAACTTCAGACAATGACGCTGTAAAGTGCTGAGCACTCTGTGCTCTTCCTGACCCCACTAATTTCCTCTTTACAAACTGTGTGGGTTTGACACATGGTCTCCAAGAGACCATGAGGCCTCATACATCCCAGTGAAGCAAAGCGTATAGGAGCCCTGCCTAAGCTTCTGCAAGTCCCTAAGGGTCAAGTGAAGTGCAAGCCTGACCCTGGTCTCAGGACCAGACTTGCCCGGCATATGCTTTAAGCTGTCCAGCCTCACCAGGCTGGATTTTTACTTGGCCACAGAGCTCAGAGGAGGCAGCCCCATCTCACCCTGTACGGTCCTAGGCAGAATTCCCACCAGACCTGGAGAGCATCTCCTCGACTGGCTTGTCCTTACTGTCCCAAGGTGCTTTGAGCTCTGAGGACAGGAGGTTGGGAAACAAGTGGGTTGTAGGACTTGAAGGCTTCTCTGGAGCCACATCGCCCTTTCAGTGTCCCCACAAGTGTGTTTTTCCCCTCAGACCCATGAGCTGAGCAGCATTTCCCCGCAGAGATGCTGGGATGAGTAAACCCATTAAAAACTGTGCAGTGCCAAGACACCAACGTTGCAGCAACTCAAGTTAGTTAAGACAGACCAGGGGATGTTTTCTGCCCTCGAACCTCACAGCCATCTCCAGAGGGATGAGCTCTTGTCCCCACCAAGCAGGAGTGCTGTGCCCAAACCGCCTGCCAGAAACCCTCCCTGGACCACCCTGGCTCCTGAAACGTGCCTAGAGACTGTCTGTGGGAATATTTGCTTGGCCTGGGACAAACTCCTGCAGGGACATTGCCAGCCATTTAACTGTATGGGCAACTGCCTGGGCCTGCACCCTGCCTCTGCTATATTTATCAGTTTGTTGGTACCTTGCTGCTATCCTATGCTATTATATTATAGGCAGAGAGCCTGCCATTAACAAGGGCAATAAAGCACCTCCAAGGGAAAAGTCCAAAGTGTTTCATCTGTTTCTTTAAGAAAAAGGTGGTTTCTCACCTGGGATTCAATCTTTTCTGTCCTGGTCACTCCAGAGCTGGGTAGAGGGATTTTTTGTGTGGTACCAAGCAGAGGGAGCCCTGGCTGCCATACGTTGCTGCCATCCCAGTGAATGCTACTGCTATTACAGAAAATAACACAGTCATGTTCAAGAGAGGCCTGTCTTGCGGGAATATAATGACCCGAGTGGCCAGCTTACCACAGGGAACAAAGAAATTATTCTAGGGTCAGTGGAAAAATAAGGAAAAATAAACCTAAAAAAACCCACCAAACTAAAAGAAAACAAAGAGCCATTGACAAGAGACACAAATTGGTTAGGTTTTGAGTGTCATTCCCCATCTGATAAAACAAAAATGTCCAGAGCAACAATTAACCAAAAAATAGGAAGGGTAAAATATCTCTATTTAGCTCCAGGTGCTGACAATACACAGGACTCTTCCCCCCCCCACCCCGGTGCTTTGGGTTATCTTAGGTCTTGGTTAACGTGGAGCTGGTTGCGTGTGTGTGTGTGTGTGTGTGTGTGTGTGTGTGTGTGGTGCAGTTCCCACAGGTCTGGGAGCTGCCTTTTGCAAAGGGCAGCCCTCCTGAAAGAAAGCAAAGGAGCAGAGTAGGTGCAGAGGAAAAAGGAACTTGTTTTGAGTGATCCTAGGAAATACAGTTCAGAATGAGAGCTTGAAAAGGACTCAAAACTAAAGGCAAATCCAGCACGTGGTTAAGGGTAGAGAGACAGCACTAAATAAAACCAAAGCAACAAAAAAGGAAAGGTGCAGAGAGTGCTGTTCCCAAGCTGTTCTGGGGTAAATCTGTATTAGGCTGTATACAGCTTGTGGAGCTAATTAAGACAAGAAATAATAAGCTTGAATTGCAGCAGGGAAAGCTCAATACAGATGGCAAGACAAACTTTCTAAAAGTATGGACAGCTGCATATTGCAACTGCCTCCTAGGGCTGCGGCATCTCCAGCAAGATGAGACACCCAGGGATGTCAGGAATGGCCAGGGATAGCTGATTTTATTTCTAGGCAGCTGGGATGTGCTGGCGTTTCCTGAAAACTTCTCTTCCAACTATACTTTTGGATAACAATCCAAGAACTGTAACGTGCCATGGCTCTGTGATGATTTTCACTGACAACGCTATGGACACCAGACAAAGCCTAGGATACATTTTACTCCTGCTCCCTCACCATGATATTTGTTTGCATGCATGGAAGTAGATGCATCTGTTTGATTCACTTTGTCTCCATCCACTTCACTGACCACCTCCTCTTCTGTGGATCACCGGTGTCTTCCTGAAGCACGGCCTGAAAAACACAGGGCTGGGTGTCCTCCTGGGAGCCCTTTTGGGTCCCTTCCTCATGCAAGCGCAGCCAGGTGTCTAGCACCAGGCACTGCCCATGGCCAGGGGACTCCTTGTCTCCGGGGGTGAGGCACCCATGGGTGCTGGGTGCCAGGCACTGCCCAAGAAGCCTGTGAGAAGACATAGTCAAGGGCTGGCCAACGTAGAGCTAGATCCTGCTAAATGCTGTCTGTTCTGGATTTCAGATTGCTCTCTCTCAGGGAAAGATCACAGAAACAAGAAACAACACTTGTCTCTTACAGTTTAGCGTTCGTAAACAGCAGTTGTTCTTACCTTTATCATACCATCTCTGTATGGTCTTGCTGGAAAAGTCCCCATTTGGAATGCAGTGACTCCTCTTTACTTCCCTGCTGCGTTGACAGACTCAGCTGGTGCCCTCAAAATTGCTCTGAATTCCTTCTATTTTTCACAGCAGCTAGTGACATTGCAGGTTATTCAGTCAAAGTTTGTCCAACAATCTTGTTGCTGTGGCATGAAGCAGAAAAGAGAAGCCCTGTCTTTATTGCATGAGCTTTTGTAGTTCAAATAGTTAACATTTCTTTTGTCAGTAAACTGAAGAAACATGACTTGAAGATGAACAAATAAAAATATAATCTGTTTGTATCTAATGCAATAAGGACTAGATTCTGCAAACCCCCATGCAGCTTGCTTCCCTGTTAACCCAAGTGTAAATGTTCTTGCATTCAAGGCCTGACTGGAGCTCTTCTGCACAGCTTGTCCTTCAAAAGCTGAATGACAATAATAAATTGTCCTACTTAAACAAGGGACCTATCTCATCTTTTAATCACACATAAAAAATGACAATGCTAAATACACTTAAAGATCAAAGGCCTGGTATGCAAAACAGGTCCTGTGCACCAAACCAATGGGCTTCTTAGGGTTTTGTTGCTATGGTGCTACTTCCTTGACAAGCTAAAATATCCCTCCTCAGCCTCTGTGGGAGCCTGGACAGAAAAGTAACCATCAAAAAATAACGAAGTGTTTTCTTTGACTACAGTTAATTTGTTTTTAAGCTTTAATCACCCTTAACTTCATGTTTGGCTATTAACCCACCAACTGATCATTAACTACACAGACAGAATGACTGATTTCCAGAGGACTGGTCCAAAGCTGGGTTGGTTTTTAATTATTTATTTTTTTTCTGAAGGACTTTAATATCTCCCACCAGCATGCGGGCAACCTATTGAATCCCCATAAGACTCTGACAGGGAGAGGGCTGAGGAGGGAGGTTCTTGCAGGTTATCTGCCTAGAAACACACTGCTCCGAGCTGATAAACTCACAGAGGCTCTATCCTGCTTTCCAATTTAACTCAAGCCTGGCTAAGCGGCAGGAGTAACCTGACTGAATTGTTGTGGGTCACAGCTTGAGGTCTTTAATCAACATTCCCAGCTTAATCAACGGGAGTTCAGCTCGCCTGAAACCCAAATCAGGATATTTCTGGTATTTACCCTGGTGCTTGTCCTTTTCCTATCAGGACAGCTGGTTATGGATAAATGTCGTGTTGCTGCAGAAATGGTCAAATGTCATTTGGACTTCTATTTTTTTCACCTCCTCCAGCTTTAAAATGCCTACAGCTGGGATTTTCTAGTGGCACCTTGCTTAGGCTGGTTAGAGACATGTGCAAGTAAAATGAGAGGAGCAATTTTTTGTTTCATTAATAAACTCTTCTGACTCACAGTCCTTATCCTAAGCCACAAGACCATCCTTCCCTCCTGACTTAAGATCCGTAAAGCCTAAGAAGCTGACTCTGACTCACCAGAGGAGGGCTGGGATTGGACCCTATCTGCTATGTGCATCTCTCTTTCAGGCACAACACAGCAAGAATTAAGATGGGAGAAAGCCTCTGGTGTGCTAGTCCTGATTTCTCTGTGGGAATCGCTGGTGTTTTGGTTGCTCCCTTTGGTATTAGAGTGAATTAAGCTTGGGTTTGTAAATAGCACAAATTGTATAAACATCACTGGGCTGACAGGCACAAGCATCACGAAATATGCAGTTAGTTCCACTGGTGCTGCATCTTTGAACTTTAATCGTAAGTACCTCTGTCATACTAGGGGAAGTAAAACAGCACATCTGGAACTAAAAGCTTCCTGCTACACTTTTCACACTAACTATTTCCAGCTTTTTTCCCAGCAAAATATTTTCTAATCGAAAAATACTGATTCCTTAAAACTGTTGTTTTTCTTGTGGGAGCTACCAAAAAAATATATTCTCAAATAGAAGCAATAGAGAAAAAAAATCCAAATATCAAAGCATCACGTTTTTTCACTATTGACATTTAGAGTAGTGTTTTCTTTATTCAAATGTCTTTCACAATGTAAATAATTTTACTTTTAAGTGATAAAAAAATCAGCTTGAAAGCATTGAAATGAAATAATTCCCTTATTAAAAACTGTTTTTTCATTGTTTGACTGCAAATATTTTCCACGGCTGGATTTTCTATCTCATTTTGTGACTTGAGGGACTTTTTCCATTTCAACATCCTTCTCTCTGCAGAAAATAGTAACCAGGTATTTAGTGCCTGAATAAAAACTAGGATGAAGTTCCAGCTAAGACAGCCAACATGTGCCCTTGAAATACGTTAATAGAGGAGCAGCACACCTATGCCATCGCTTCAGGTATACAGCAAGGAAAGGAGCACTCCATCAACTCGGACATGTGGCCAGCCTCCTGTGACAAGGTGCCAGCATGGAGCTCTGCAAGTCAATAAAGTGGACAGAAACTGTAAAAAAACCTGGGGGATAATAACTGTCTGCATATATTTACGGACTTTTCCAGCTGCAGAAATGCAGTCATGTCGATTCACAGTCAGCATGATGAATGTCTCCATGTAACAAAAGCACCAGCTTTCCAGTATTCATTTCTAATGCTAAAATCCTGCAGAAAAATCTGTTCCTGTGCATAGGGAGGAACTGTCTCTGATGGGGACAAAGCTCGCAGTGAAGTACCAGGCTGTAGCACTGGAGCCAGAAAGATGCAGAGTCAGCTATTTCTGCCTTTCTTTACCTATGCTGCATGCCAGCCTCCAGCCCTGCACAGCAGTGGGACCAGAAGTGCACCAGTAACTCTGGCTGCATCCTGCACATTTGGAAAGCTGCCTCCTTAGACTGCGGCAAGCCCACATTAGAAAGAATTTTCCAGCTCCCAGGAATGAAATAGCATCTCTGCCAGTACCGTTTATAACAAGGCCTCAGGCAAAAAAGCCCCAGTACAACCATCTCCACAGTCACTGCCCCTGAGGGCAGAAAACACAATAAAATCCAGACCCAGGAGCTTGCTGCATGCCCTGGACTGGGATAGTGGGCTGCTTGGACTGCTGAGCTGCTGGGTGCGGGATTGCTGGGACGCTGAGCTGCAGAGCTTCTGAGCTGTGAGGCTCCCATGCAGCTCGGATGTTGTGCTGGATGCTGGGATTCAGGGATTTGGGGCTGAATGCTAGGCTGTGAGTCCGCAGGGTTACAGAACTGGACATTTGGATGCAAGTCTGGTGGTGTGTTTGGTGGTGGGACTGTTGGGACACAGAGCTGGGACACATATTGGGGGAATTCTGAGTCTGTTGGGTGGTGGATGCATGGGAATGATGGGCTGGGGGCTGGGTCCAAGGCTGCAGGGGTGCTGGGTGCAGGTCTGCTGGGCTGCAGGGACGGATGCTGGGCTGGGGGGCTGCTGGGCTGAATGTGGCGAGCGGAGGATATGTATGCCGATATGCGGGGCTGGGTGCGGGATGCGGAGGAGGCGGTCGCCCCCTGCTGTCAGCGCCGCCGCGGCCGGGGGGC
>NW_010182326.1:0-1271 GCF_000695765.1 Mesitornis unicolor | reverse complement strand
CAGAGACACAATCATGGCACGATCATCCATAGACTGCATGGTTTATGCAGTATAAAGTATGTTTCAAGCTGATCAATAAAGGTGCCATATAAGTCACACTCGCTATAAATTGAGGAATTTGCAGACGACAACACCTTCCCTTTTCCTCTTCACCCCTTTTGACCCTTCAGTCCCTTCCCTTGTACTTTGTGATGGCTGCCCATCTCAATTCCTGAGGCTCACCCTTTCCTTGTTGTGTTTTCATTGGCATACGGCCAGTGACTGCTGTTTGTGAGCTGAGTATAACTTTGATTGCTATGTTATTTTTGTTCCCATTCTTGTTACAATTATTGGCATTATTATTAAGTTTGGCTTGTTTTAGTTATTAAATAGACTTTATCTCAACTGATGAATTCTTTTACTTTTCCAATTCTCTTCCTCATCCCACCAGGAGTAGGGGAGAGTTGTGTGAGCGAACTGCGTAGTGTTTAGCTGCTTGCTGGGTTAAACTCCAACAGTCTGAAGTAGTGTACAAAATGTAGCTATGCTTATTTTTCCTCTATTCTGTGTCCTACTTAGAAGTTCACTGGTTAACATTGTATGAGATACGTACTCAGAAGTGGGGATATATTCAAGAAAAAAACACTTAAGAGCAATTCACATGCACATCTAAAAGTCACAGATAAGTAGTTTTCCTTTTTAATTTTAAGGTATACTGCAACACAATTGAAGGAAAAAAAAATCTAGTTTTTAAGAATACAGTTTTTAAATACCTAGGGTCTGATAGGAAAAGACAGTCTAACAGCTCATCGTTGTTAATGGTGCACAGCTTGCAACCACTGTATGGGCTGAGTATAACTCTCTGTATTTTATATTAATATTGGCATTAATGTAAACTTTTTTTTCAATCTGTTTCCACTTCAACCCATAGGTCTTCCTTCCTTTTCCTAATTCCCCTCCTTGGGTGGGGACGGGCTATCAGGTGATAAAACAGCTGACCAAATGAAGTCAAGTGAAGGGTCCACCAGAAAAGACAGCCCATGCTCTTACAGAGTTAGGTGGAACCCCTTGGGAACTGAAAGTCAAGAAAGAAAAGATCAGGTCTAAAGTACACACAAGGTATGCAGGAAAAATGTCCAAGCAGGTAGAGTCAGAGCAGCTTTCTTGTTTCCCTTTTTTGCCCCCAGCTTCATCTTCTCTCCACTGGGCTACTACAGCAGCGCTGCACTCAAGGAACACTCTACATTTCAGAGGTTAACAAAGAAATTGTAACAAAAGGGGATGAGAAACTA
>NW_010182325.1:0-1828 GCF_000695765.1 Mesitornis unicolor | reverse complement strand
TGCAGTCTACCTTAGTCCGTATTAGCATCAGGTTTCTGTTAAGCACACATGTGTAACAAGCTTCCCTCCATTAAAAAAAGAATGTTAGAACACTGCTGACAGCAATAGTGGCAGTATGAACATCAATAGCCAAAAATGCCAGAAGGAACACCACCCCCCAACCCAGCCCCCCCAGGGGCAAACCGATTTCCCTGCCATGTAAAATGCCATCCACGCCAAACAGGGTGCAGGGGGGGGGGAATGAATAGAAATAAATACAAATTAAAAAAAATAAAAAATAAAAATAAACTTTAACATAAAATAAAAAATGAAAATATAAGAATAAAACTAAAGAATAAAAATTGAAATTCAAATACAATAAATAAAGAGAATTAGCTTGAGAATTTCCTGGAGGTGGCACCACGCACAGTTACACTGAAGGTCTGGATTGCTTTTGACAGATGAGTAATTCTACTGCACTTCTGTACAACAGCCACAACAACAACAACTGATTTCCTTGAGCACAGCACTCTCCTAGGGTACTGACAGACAGGAGGGAGTCCTTCTTGGCACACACACTTACTAGCAGTTTTTTGCCAGAACAATCCCTCTGATTCGGCTCCCGGGTGCTGGGCAAACCATGAGCCAAACAATCTGTCACAAGGTCTATTTTATGTGCAACCTCAAGGAGCTCAATCATTTCCACGTCTTAGCTTGACACACATCCATCAGACAAACACCCACATCAAACAAACTCAACAACTCTCTCCTGCCTGTTCTCCTTGCAAAACCAGCACGCCTGGTTTCCCCGCTGTCCTTACCTGACTTCTCCAAAATACTGCCCACCTACGATACAAATTCCAACACAACTGCTAATGGCAGGCAATGAACCAGAGGAAAAAGCATCTTCTTCCAGATACTCTCTGCCCTGCCACATTCCCACTAATAACCCATTTAGCCCCTTCCTCCATTGCAGACTTGTTTGTTCACTTCTTGTAGACTGAAAAGCAACAAATGGCATTTAAATTGACATACACAGGCGACTGGCTGTAGATGCTGATTTTGTCTTACTTCAGCTACTCCAGAATGTGTTATGAACCAGTGATTCACAATGGCATTTCGGATTCTGAAGCATCTCTGCATACAAAGCCAGCAGAGTTTTAACTGTGCTGGTCCTGTCTAACAACTGAAACAAGCGTCCTATTCCCACAGACAGTTGGTGCACACAGACATTTCCCTGACATCCACAGGTACTTCAGGAAGCAAGAGCACTGCTTATCTCTTTTGTCTTCTAGAAAGATCGGGTACAGAAACCTCATTGACACCATGTGCCTCTGGATCAGCAGAGGCTCTGGGACCCACTCAGCTGAAGCTGGACACAACAGCTGATTTGCTTTCATCCGGACGGTTTCCTGTCGTTTTCCTTAGTTTGGGGTTTTTTTAAGGCAAGAATATAAAGGTGCTGTGTCAGAAAGCCCCAGGCAAACCTCTCCTTTCCAGTCAAACAAACACCATGCCCTGAAGTGAACACTGACTTTCAAAGACCATTTTTTCCAGAGCTTTACAAACACACCACTCATTTCCCTGTCAGTTTACCCCATGTGTACATCTGAAGTTTTCATTAAAGTTTATCTCATAAATATGATACTCACTTCAAGTACTAAAAATGATTTCAATAAGAAAACTCCACAAAATCATCAAGATCGTGTTTCTTTTTTAAAATTAAAACACCAGAGTAATTTACCTCAAGATTTCATTATACAACAGACGTATTTTATTGATATTTACTAAACCTATTAACTCTGTCTACTAAAATGTAGACTTTGTCAAGCTCTGGATAGAACTAGAA
>NW_010182324.1:14016-55601 GCF_000695765.1 Mesitornis unicolor | reverse complement strand
AGCAAATCAGACTCTTTGTGCATGGCTGGATCTGGTGCAATGAGGGGAGACACTCATGAACCAGGGTAAGCTGGAACATGCTGGAAAGCAAAAGTGGGGGTTCATTAGGTGTAAGGTGTGCTAGAAGTCAGGGGGGTGACCAGAAGCAGTGGCCCCTGCACTGGTCTCAGCTCTGACCTCTCTGGAGTAGATGGCACGTACAAATGGTCCCAGTGGGCTTTGGGGATGCTGTGGGGCCCTTTGGCTTTTAGTCGCTGCTGCCAAAAAAAAGCAAAGCAAACAAAAATGCATTGGACGCAAAGCAATCTCCAAACCCCTGGAAATACCTCCTCAGCTATTCTCGCTAACATTGGCCAGGCAGGGAGTTGACACTAAGGTCAACAGATCATAAAATCTCAAAGCACAATAGCAGTATCATTTTAATTTCTCAATTTAAAAAAAAAAACAAATACAAAAACAAGACAAACAAAAAAACCCCAAAAACCCAACACAACCAAAAACATACACAGTGTTTCTCTGCATGTTTGTGGCAGTTGATTTGTTTTGGGAGAGAGCAGGGTGTTGGCTTAGGTTCATTTCTGCACGCAGGTCTCTGTTTTTAATGGGGACCGCGTGTCCCCTTATATCCCTCTGAAACACAGGGCTTTGGAGCTCACAGGTTTTGTGTTCTCGTAGCCTCCGTTTTTCTTGTACCTCTGGTCAGAGGTCTGACAAAGAAGCCAGAGCTGCTCAACTGGATGTAGTGCCTATCGCACAGAAGGAATCTACTCTCCTAAGGATGTTTTCATTGGAAACTTGCTCCAAGGTCATAGTTCTTGCACTATGTCATCATTTTTGTTATTGCATCAGCAGAGGCTCTTCCTTGCACATTAATAAGACATGGTGAATAACTTTGACTGGGTGGCACAAGACTGGAAAGAAGCTCCATTCAGGGTGCTTTTCACCAAGCCTGTTGAAGTCCATACAGAGTGTCCTGTTTTTTTGCAGTGAGCTCTGAGCCTGTGGATGTTGTAGGAGAGAAATCTGACTCGGTGTAAATCCCTTACCTTTGCACTGGGGATAATTTCAGCCCAAACCTGGGTCCTTGACAGCTAATTCACCCTCACACAGGCTGCTTTACAGGAGTGATATGATTTGCATGTTGCGTGAGGTCTGTTATTGACATAATGAGGCTTTATTGGATTAAAGGGCTTGCTGCCAGAACTAATTGTTCAAAAGAATATATAGGTTTTTATAAGCTTCCAAAACCAGTCTTTGTAAGGCCTGCATTAATATATTTCACATCTATGCTAGCAGTAATTCAAGCATACTGTTCCTCCCTTATGACCAGTATGTACAGGAAGGTAGAGGATCACCTGGGAGACATGTCCACGTGTAAGACCTTGGTATGCAATAGTGTTATACCAAAAAAAAAAGGCTTGGGCCAGTGTATTATAAAAATACTGTGTTAAATAAGTATTTACAACCTGTATTTGCCAGATTATATCCATGACACTTTGTACTCAGCCTGCTCTGTACACAGAAAGTTCTGAACATAGAAAGGAGCGATGAGTTCATTTTGTTTTTCCCTGGGAATAACGTGGTATTTTGTGTTTTCCAAATACTTATGTCCGAGTAGGCTTCTGTATGGGCTGGTGGTGGTGGTGTTAGATGGCAAAAAACCGAGGCATTGAATAGTCAAGTGATTCCTCACCATACATTCACTTTCAGAAGTATAGCGGAGTGAAAGTTTTCCTGAGTGGAAGCAAGGGAGAAAATTAATTTCCCACTGGAGCTTGCAGTTGATGCTGCGTGATGGGGGAGCACCAGGGAGCAGGAGATAGATAGATCCAGAGCCATCTGGCAGCCGCAGCCTGCTCCCTGCATTTCTCCAGCACCTTCCTTGGAAGAGCTGCCTGGACCATGTGAACTCAACCTGCAGGGTGAGAGACGAGGGCAGTGACACACCTAAACCACACAGAGATAAATATTCACCTGTCATCTTGGGCAACTGTTAACAAAAACTCACTCCCAAAGGGCAGCTCTGAGTAGGTACAAAGCAGCATTTTCAAGGATTTGCACAAATTAAGGGAAAAAAACAACCGCCGAGCGTTTAATTCAAGACATCCAAACAGCAAGTGCTAGCATAGAAATGGAAAAGCACAAATATACTTAGGCCTAAAGACCCGCTTCTGCAGGTGCGTGTGGGTGGTGTGTTCGGGGGGGACCACTGCCACAACCTACAATCATAGAATGATTTGGGTTGGAACCGACCTTAAAGATCATCACATGTAGGTGAACAGGTTCATTCCTGATGGCTTTTGGGGTGTATCCCTGAGAGCTGCAGCCTGAGCACATGTTTGCTCCTGGGCTGTCCCCTGGGAGCAGGTGAGGACCATGTCCGTGATTCAGTTGATGTCTGTGGCACCCCAGCAGTTGATGTCCACCAAGGAGCTCGCCCACAGCAACCTCAGTCATTGTGATGCTTACTATTGCTGTACTTTCAAAAACGTTCACAGCAAATTCAGCTTGGAATAAGTCAGGCTATCTGATTTATAGAAGGGAGAGATGGTGTTTTCCACAAATAAACACACACACACTGGCCATTTTTGGTGCTGTATTGTAGTGAGAATTTATGTAGAAGATCGAGTTCCTAACTGGTGACCAGTACAGTGATGCCTTTCACCTGTGTGTTTAATCCTAATGTTTTCCCCTCCACTACTGCTAATAATAAAAACTTAGTGTAATATAAGAAATGTCTGAAGCTGCAGTTGTTGTATCTTCTATTCCATCAACCTATTTTCTGTATAAAAGAGGTCAAATCACATTAGGTTTTTACCATTGAGATCCCATGGTTTCAAAGAGAGCCATGTGAATCTGTTCAGTGGAAAATTAAACTAATGTGCGCTTATATTAATGCAGTAAAACCTTTTTTAATTAGAGAAATTAATTATCTGACCATTAAAGTCCATGGTAAAAGATATTAATGGAAAATTATTACTCTTTTAAACATTTTGTTGGACAGCGAGTTACACAAAAAGGAGAGATTGTTACCTCAGAGTTACTGTCTTGCTCCTCACTCGGGTATTAAATGCATTCAAATTTATACTAGCCAGTTCTTTGGTGTGCAATTTGTGTGCATGTTGATAGGGTTTCAAAAAGTGTTGGGGTTTTTTTCAACCCTCCGGGGACTTTTTATGTGCAAGCCAAGTGCTTCTGCACGCATGATAGAGCAATTTCTTCGCTCTGGAAAGTGCTGCTAGATAGAAATACGATAGCAGAGCAAACATTGACTTCCTCCGAATTGTTACTTGTTCAAATAAGGATACCATAACAAATTCTTACACAGGGTCAAAAGTGCTTGCCTCTGTGCTGATGAGATCTCCCTCAATAATTTTTGATAGGTTTCCAAACAGAGGGCGTAGTCTGTTGAAAGTTGATACACAGTATAGAGAATAAGTTTATATATGCTCCTGATCTGGTAAATCACTTAATTAAAACCTTAAATCTATTACTAAGTATTTTTCTAATTATTTAGGGCTTCTTCCCTAGCTAGAATACATTGGCAGGGTTTTATTTCGGTTCAAGTTTCAGGTTTATTTCTGTGATTCTGTGAAAGGGCTTAGACTGATTTGCCCTCTTGGAAAATCTGAAGCTTGATGGAGATGGGTTTGGGGCTTTTTTTGTAATTTTAGCACTTCATCTCATTGGAATTGTTTAATGCAGTGCTAGTGGAGCCTGGAGTATGAAAGCATTTATTTATTTATTTATAATTCTGTTATACTGTGTACTAAAATCTACCATGAAGACTTCCACCCAAGCTAAGCACATACAGCTATATGCAGATCCCATTTCAACAGTGGATTCCCAGCATATAACGATTTTAAGGGAATTAATAATCTATGAATAATACATACTCAAAATAGACAGCAGCAGTGTGGGTTTGGAAATGGAGAAAACTTCAGTGAAAGGTGGAAGCTGTGTCCACACTGAAGATGGACGCATTGGGGCAGATCTAACAGTGCAAACCAGCACAAGGTCTCATTGCTTTAGAATGAGACTACTGATAAAAACCAATGGAGCATCTAATTCAGTATGTATAGCATACAGATTTATCACCATTGCATATAAGTAACAATTTCATACTAGCATTTTAAACTATTACTCCCTTCTTAAACCTTATGCTAATTTTCTTAAAGAGAAGTCTAATTGCTCTCTTTATATGCAGCTCCAAGTCAAAAGCTTAATTTATCCCTCCAGTTGGATAATTAAATCATACAATGTTCATCTCTTGTGACTCTTCCTGTCCCAGAAATCTTAAATTCTTCCTCTCTAGCTGTCTTCCACAGAGCACAGCTCCTGACAAAGCCTTCACCTTTAATTTACTTGTGCCAGTAAGACAGCAGTTTGTCTCCGTTCAGAAGCAAGGCTTCATTTTCCTTTCCTTGAGTTTCACTGCGTATTTCTTTTCCTAGAAAAGCAACCCCATCTCTCCCACACATACTTTCTTCAGGCATTACAAAACAGGATTTTTACTTTTTTTTCTTCCCTGTGACCTGATTTTGCAGCCTGGCTTGCACGGGTACAGTTTGGCGAATGAATTGACTTGAAAATCAAAAAATGGAACTTGAGATCTGTGTAGTGCAGTATGAGTTATTATTAAGGCATGTGAACATTTAAGATCTGCAAGGGTGAAGTCGATGCCACCCTGCTGCAGGGAAGTCCTGGGAGGCACGGATGCATAGCAACCCACAGGAGCAGGCTGCAGAAGTGTAGGCTTGTATTGGAAAATAAATGAAAGGTCTAGAAGAACTCACGCTTGGTGAGGCATTTCTGTTAGAATGCCTTCCTTTGTAAGGTTCAGCCTCCTTGCTTCATTTCTTTTCTTCACACTAAAAAGGTTTTGAAAGTTGTGGGTGCTCAGCCATGGATCAAGTAGAGCTGGGCATGAGGAGCCCTGCTGAAGTCAGGGGGACTGTGCACATACCAACAATGAAGACCTCCTGTTCAGCCTTGCTTAGAGGTTCTGCAGGGTTGCATCTGGTTAAAGGGGACAAACATCTCTGAAGAGCTTTCCTGTGGTGCGCTTGTGAGGTTGTAAGAGATGGTACAGCAGTTAGTTTGCAAAGTGGCCATGCTGGTGTTGAAGCATTGCTTCTAATATCTTGGGTCTAATGGTGCCTGTTCCTGTAATCCCGTTAACTTTGCTCGGCCCTTATGCTTTGAGTAGAACCACTGTGTTGGTGCACATTTGGGCAAGGGTTTGGTGAAGCAAGAGGAGCTGACCCCAAAAAGCTAGTTAAGGACTGGCTGTATGCTGTGCTTTGCTTTGTGCTAGGGTACCGTCTTGCTTCTTAGTTTTCACAGCATAGCGTGTCTCCTAGCAATGCTGACTTTTCTTTACTGGAACTGCAGATCAGCATCTCATACTTTCCCCACTGATTTTCAAATGCTTCATGCTTTTCAGTAGATTTCATTCATGTCACTATGCAGAATTGGTGTTTAAACATAATTTTAAATGGTTAAGTTGGTTTAAGAGGCTGAGACACTGCTCGCCCTCCTTCCCCATACTCCTTAGCATCAACCCTGTAGGGTCTTCTGTCTCTGCCATTCCCCTCCCAGCTGACTTAGGATGATCCCACAGGAATTCCTGGTGGAAAAGCCAGGAAATTCCTAGTATTTAAATTAAACGTGCATTTACTGGCTGTGTATCTGGTTTGGGTCACACAGCAGTCTATCTTGTGGTGCAGAAAAAAATGACATCGGTTTTCCTGATGGCATTAGCAGTGTTGGCATACACTGATAAAGCCCTGACTGCTTTGGGCTTAGGGGACCAAAGAAGTGGTCGAAATTTCGACCACTTATGGGACCACAGAAGTGGTCGAAATTTCACTCTCCCTGCAACTGGCCAGAGAACAGAGGTGGGAGGTGTCACAACTATGGATTTTTTCCCTTCCCTTTGATTTTGAAATAGCTCATTTGTCAGATTTTGAAAGGGTCTTTGGTTTTGCAGAGGTTGTGGGCACTTAAGTGAGCAGCTTTGAGTACAGATGTGCTGCTGTGTAGTTTGCAGGAAGGTCAGCTCTTTTTTTTTTTACTTCATCACTAATGTTTCTTTAAGTGTTGTTTTATTTAAGACTTGTAGAAGAGTGATGCTTAAAGAACAGACTGTAGTTGAAAGAAGGGCCTGAATTGCCTGAACTAATTTCCAGAATAGTGAACTACATGCTGTGGGTCAGCTTTAGTATCTGCAAGTAGATTTTTTCTGCGTGTGTGTATGTTAGCCTGGAGACAGCAAGGAGCCACACAGGAGGAAGGACTGTGATATCGGGGTAGAGATTTTGTCAGAGGTCTTGCCTGCATCTTGAAAGGTCTGCTCCTGAGATTACCCAGATTGCTGAAGTTGCGCAGAGATGCGGACAAGGAATCCCTTTGAACACCGACCTTTTGCTTTTCCCTTTTTAGTGATAAAATATTCAAGGGAGCAGAAAGTGACCCATTTTGTGCGCTGCCTGTCGAAGCGAGCAGAGGAAGGAGAGCACAGCGAGGGCCCAGGTGGAACCCAGTGAATGCAAATGATTTATGGAGTAGCTGCTTTAAGCATTTCCAATTACTTCTGTCATCATCCAGTAGCATCTATTTATGGGTATGAGCTTAAACACATTGCCTAGAAGAAACGGATGGCGCAGGCAGCTGCGGGACTGATACGCACTCCAGCATCTCTCTTTGTCCCTCTGCGAACCGGGTATTTCCTAGTGATTTGCACGGGGAAGAGAAGCCCTGCCAGGCAACCCCTTCGCTTCAGCTTAGCTTTTCCTCACTGCATCATAGCTAAACAAGCAAAGTATGCATTTGATGCATCCTGAGCTCAGAAGTGCCTTGCCAGCTTTAACAGGGAAGCAGTTCACCTGACATGAGCAGGGAAGATGTTTGATGTGGCAACTGGTTACACAAGTGTGTGCCCTTCGTGTCCAGCCCAGAAGCATCTCTGGGCTCTGCCCAGCTGAGGAGTATCTGAGCAGAGCCACGCTGCCCCATTGGCGGGGAAAAGTGGCAATCAGCTGGCTCCGACAGGAAGAGAGAGAGAGAGAGAGAGAGAGAGAGAGAGAGAGGAGGCTAACTTATCTAGGCACCATCTTTTACTTCAGAAAAGGTGCCAGGGTATGCCTGGTGGTACACATTCTCCCTGGGACTCTTTTAGAGTAACCTTATGTGAAAGTGAGTATTTTATTCCTCCTAGATGTTTCATCATCATCTTCAAACTCACTCAAAGGAGTGTGTGCAAAATGAGGAGGTTCGGTTGAGGAGATGAAGTCTGAAGTTACCAAGAAAACCCCATGGCAAAAGAGTCAACCATCAAACCCCCCATCACCTCCATGTTTTACAGTATTTAAGAGGGGCTTGGCAGATAGTTTGTCAAGTCAAACAGCTTGGTACACAGTGGAGCTCTGACAGGGCTTCAGCATCAGTAAGCAGCACACTTCACAGTCTTGAGAGGCTTGAAGTATTTATTCCTCCCTAGTATGGCCACATGAAGAGCATATGTAATTACAAGTGGTAGCAATAGATCAGATAAAGATAGGACTTTTGGATGTGACTTAAAGGATGTTACTGGTATCCTGCCTTTATGCCAGAATTCTTGTCCATTTTAGGGAGTGAGAGCTATTTCAGGGCATCTTCTTTATCTTCCCTGCCACTTTTGACCTTTTTTTTTATTAAACTCTGTCCTATTTCTGTTTAATGCACCGAAGAGCAAGCATTACACTGATGACAGCTCCAATTCATTAGCGGCATCTTTAGAAAATGAAAAGTGATCAAATTCCCTTGTCAAGGAAGCACTGATTTAGAGATCCCTCTTCTTAAAAATATAACCTAGAGATAGAACTGGGGAAAAAAAACCCCTTGCAACCTAGATAATAATTATTTGCATTTAAAATGTGAGCCGAGAGAGTTGGTTATACAAAACCATTTGTGAGCAAATAGCCTCCAAAAGACCACTGTGCTGCCTTTTCTTCACAGGCACTTAAGCCCTATATAGTAACTGATTTTAGGAAATACAATATGTCTGTTAACCAACAGAACTGAACTCTTCAGCTGCTTAGTAACTAATCCAATCCAAGGAGGACATAAAAATAGCATACATAATTTTAGAACCTTTAGGATCTTTGCCAAGAAAAATATTCTCACTAGCAGCAGTCAGGTTTGTGATTTGAATGGGTTAGCTTAATAGAATAGATTCTATTTGTTTTATGTAGATAAATGGTCCTTCTTTTCAAATCTGATTAATTACATATGCGGGCCATTAGGTCTTGTAGCTTCTGTGCTCTTCCATAAGTTTATTTAACTAAAAATATAACATAACTAAATATAATATAAATAAAAATGGAAAAATGTTTTAGTTGCCGGCTTCTTTTCAGCCTTAATCTGGTTAAAAAGCCGAAGACTGCAGTATAACTCTAAATCACATTATATTGCCAGGAGGAATGTCATAAGCATCTGCTTAATTCAAATGTATTTTTTTTCCTCATCCGTAAAGCTTGTTGAGAGGAAAAAGGATATTATTTTTAAAAAGATATTATTGCCACCATTGGTGGAAGTTGCCATATGGTACCGCAGCAGCATTTATTCAAGTGAGGTAGGAACCTGATACGTTTAGTTTCTCTAAAAATAATTCTTTAGCTGACAAAATATGCCTCCCATTTTAAAATACGTCTTGAAAAATTTAGTGTTTGTCTGCATTTTTAGAGACTTGCTCTGTTTATGCACGTTGCCGCTGCGTTTGAGAAGTTTCATACACAAGACTTCTGCAAATTACGACAAGGATCTGCATTTTTTCCCCCCACAATTTTATCAGCATCGCCACCGGGTGAGGGATTTGCAGGACTAAATCCTAAGGTGTGTGAATAGCATCGCCGAAGTCGCCTCTCTTGCCCTTACTCCTGAATAAGGTAGGCGGTGCGGGATGCGATATTCATGTAATGCATGTATTCTGGAGCGGTCACGGTGCATTGGGTTATCAAAACAGATAGAGCGCCTATTTCGCAAAACAATTTGAATACCGACTTCCAAGTACATGAATTCTGATTTAATTCCCTGCTCCTCTGAACCACGCATTCGGGAAGGTCTCAGGTATTCCTTAATCTCTTTCAGTTCAATAAGTATTTTAATGTAGGGCGAAAAGCACTAAATTCAGTTTTACATGGCTGGTACATTTTGCTTGAAGAAGAATACATTTTTTTAGATGTAGTGATTCAGCACATTTTTCATTCCACTTTAGGATTATCATCCTGTAGGGCAAAAAGCTAAATATAGCAAATACATGCCTTGCTCCATTCTTTTAATACTTTTTGCTTAATGCTTTCTTTGCTGGTGGAGTTTCAGGCACTGCTATTATTATTTTTGGCGTTGTAATTTATTAATTCAGCTAACAGACTCGTCGGAAGAAAATTAAGATTTTTCATTATTGAGTGCTGAAAGAATGGCTTGCCAAATTGAAGAGGAAGTTTCCACTGGAACATCATTGTAATTAGTTTATGTTTCTGAAACCAGGAGAGACAGAATAGGTATGTTTGTGACTGTGTCAAAGAGCTGCAGCGGTTACCCTGCAAACCCACAGAGATGCCCAGGGTGAAATGTTTGAGACATGGCATGGTCCTCCGTGTCGGCGTTTGGGATGAAACCGGTGGGAAGGGAGCTCTTGCATGGAGCCAGGGCTCATTTTCCACCTGGAGCTCCTGGTCTTTGCCACCTTGGCAGTGTGCCCGACCTCCAGGTCTGCCTGAACGTTTGTATTTTATTGAGGGTAAAAAAAAATGCAAGTGGCGTGGCAAAATGCAACTTGATACGCTACTAATTTTTTTTTTCCTAAGGAATTTCAGAAGACATTGCGTTAATACAAGGATTTGTGGCCAAAATGTATTATGCAGTTAATTCAAGTAAATTGCAGTTACTCTGTAGCAAATAATTACCACCTGTTTGACATCTGCCTCAAATCCACTCAAAATACAGCAATCTAGTCATCATTCTTGTATTATTTATGTAGTTTTATTATTTGCAGTTAGATTTCTATTTACTTATCTGATTCACAGCAATTTTTTCATGCCTTCTGTACACAGAATGGTGAATTTAATAACCTCCTTTGCATTTGTTTATAAAACCTTTCAAAATATGTTTGCAGTGCATGACAGGGCCCCCGGTGCACCACAGACACTTGGTGGCCTTTTTCATCGTGAACTGCATTTGGAAGAGTGCCACTTGCTGCCCTCAGATCTCAACACCTCCCTTTCACTTTCAGAAATGGTTCGCATTAACCTACCACACGCGTGGTCTCCCAAGCTTTTTTCAAAGTCACATTTTGCTCTGTTAAAGACGGGAGCTTCTGGGCTGCTTGTTCAGAGCGTTGGGATGCGTTGACGTTGGGATGGATGGTGAGGCAAATGAGGGATTTTAGCAAGGATGGTCACCTCCTGCAAGGACAGGTATGTTGGAAATGCAAAGGAAAACCAGAGACAAAAGCCAAAATGTACAGTAAAACAGTTTGCAGGTGGGCTTTGGATTTATTGTGCTTTGTGCCGATCATTCCTGCTCTCTCAGCAAGATGTGTCGTCGTAGTGGTTTCTCTCAATATTACGCTTCACAACAAAACAGCGAGTGTGGGAAGGAGGGCAAGGGGTTAATTCCTTGTGGCACATCTAGGCCATCCCCTGAAATCACAGGAGCAAAAGCAGCTGAGTGATGAATCAGGCCACCCTGGACAGGAATAGCAAGAATCAGAAATCTTGCCGTCAGCTGTGCTGGTGTGCAAGGATGCAGAGGAAATGCAAGGGGAAATATGGGCCGCTTACTCACCTCGGAGTTTCAGGTCTTCCCCAGTACACCCAACTGGTGGGTATGGTTTTGCAGCTCCGATATTGAAAGCAAAACATGGTTTCCTGTACTTTCAGTCTGAGTTAGGGTGATCAACCTCCCAAGATGTATTTCTGTGGCAACACCCCGTCACTTCTTAAATTTTCCACCTAAGGTAGGAATTGGTTTTCCGTATAGGCAACTCCATTTCATTTCTGTAGTGCCCTCTTTACGTTAACCTCTCTCACAACACAAATTGCGTTCCCCTCTGCTGGCAGCATCACTGTTCAGTGGCAATGCAGCATTTGTGCCCAGCGCCTGCAGAGAAGGGAAATCAGGGTGCACTTTTCTGTCCTGACATGCTTCTTCAAGAGGGGAGGGCAGCGATGGGCTCGGTTCTCCAAATATTTGTTGAAGGTGGGAAAAAAAATAAAATTATAGCTAATAAAAGTTAAGCGTGGAGGATTCCAGGGGAAGGAGTCACAAACTCAGCAGCACGATTGCATGTCTTTGTGATACCTCTCAAAACTGCCTGTCAAAATCTCCCATTAAGGAGCATCGCAGATTAGTAATTATGCGCATCTATTAGCTAAGCATCCTTTCTTTCTCTCAAACGCTTTGTGGCAATATCTCTCCAAAGAAGCGCATATCTCATCTAGGTGTCTGCTAGATGGCCATAACACCTCCCCAAGGGAAATGCCTCTGATAACACTATATTAAAGACAGAGCTTGGTTTTGTCTTTTAAACCACTATCACACAAGCCAGTGCACAAGGAAAGACACCTATTATAATTTTGTAGACAAACGCTTACAAAAGCTGCCTGCACACATGCACACACGGAAGAGAATTCAATGTTAACATTGCAGGAGGCTATGATGATGACAGGAGTACTTTTATTGTCAGCTCTGCTGGGGAAGGAAAAAAGAAACACCTTATTTGTGCAAATAACACAAGCTTAGCTTCATTCCTGAGCATCCTACTTGCACGTGTGAGTATGTTTTGTCAGCTATGTCTTTAGGTACAGATTCTCATCTTCAGATATTTGTGCTTGTTTGTGTTAAACAGATTAATGCCATAATAGCACACACATACACACATGTAAAGGCATGAATATTGTAGAGTAAGAATCCCAAATACACGATGGTTTTGGTGGTTTGTTTGATTTTTAATTTATTTTTTTTTTCCCCAAAAAAAATGATTGACCTGTGCTTAGTTTTCCTGACTATATTCTGTTCATTAATGGAGAGCTAGTCTGAAAAAGAGCTGAGAGCAAAACCGGAGGCAGAGGATAATAAAATCCATTGCTATTAATTAAGCTGAAATCCTCGAACATGCCTCCTTCCAACTTGTTATCTTCCAGACCCAAGATTACTTCATTCTTTGGGTGACTACTGCTAGACAGACGCATCCTGTTGTGATAAAGAAGACCAGCTGGATTTAGGACTGTGGCTTCATGTTTGTGGTGCAAGTGACCATATGTGATTTGCTGTCAAATTTGCAGTTTTAATGGGAAATCTAGGAAGTATTTGCACACTGATTCATGTTTTTTCACTGGTTTGATAACAAAAGAAGGGCTGGCTTTGTGCAGCTGGCTTGCACTAACAGAGGTTGCAGTGTAGTCTCTGCTAAGGCAAGGGAAGCTCTCACATCCTTATCCTTAAGAGTTGCTTTGGGCTGGTTTTTTGTTTTGGTTTGTTCAGGGGTGTTTTGGTTTGGAGTTGGTTTTTGTTTTGTTTTCCTTTTAGGAAAAAATAGCTGGGACCAGAAACTACATTTCATTAGGGATATAATTTTGAATTCTTATGCTAATCGTGGTTTTTATCTGGCTTCAACAGAACTGAATAATTCTGTTAATTGTTATTGTCTTCCTGCCTGCTTTGAGAAATGTGTGTCTCCAACCTCTGTAGGTTTGGGAACAGAAGGGCAGCTACTCGTGAAAGAAGCATAACAAACAGCAGATAGAATTTGGGGGAGTTTGAGGTCTTTTTTTTTTTTTCATAAGAAGGAGCACTGTTAAACCCCTGGTCTTCTGATATTTCTGATCTCAGCATAATTTGAAAGTGTTTAAGAGATGTTCTTTCCATCCTTTTATCCATGTAAGGCTCAACCATGTCTAACCCCCTTTGCTAAAAAGACTGTATTTGTGTAAATTCACAGACCTGAATTTCTCATTGGTGCATATATGTTGTTCTTTTGCTCCTATGGTAATGGACAGCGGGTATCTTTGGCTAGAGGGATAAATGGTACAAACTTTGCCCACTAAACTCTGCTGGTGCATCTCTGTCTTGACCTACAGCATCCTTGGTGATCTCTGAGGTCCTGTCCCGAATGCTTAATATCCTTGCCATCCACTGAAGACTGTAGCAGTGTTCCCTTAGGAGAGGCACTGTGCCACAGCACTGAAGAAAATCTCAAATTCCTACAGCTTTATTAGACCTTCTGTTAACCTGGCTGTCACGTTATGTTAGCTCTCCCTATCCCCAGACTATGAGTTGGCTGTTAAAGGTATAGTGGACAAGAGTTTAAGGTACCTGTGGCATTTGGCTGAGGGCAGGAGGGAGTGCTAGTGCATTAATATTAGTCTTTAATTTTATTAAAGCAGAGAGATAAGGACTCTCTTCCATCATCAAGACTGAGAAATTAATTGCAGCCTGAAGAAGGGTTTGCATTTATTGGTCTTTCGGACTTAAGAGCAGTACACGTAGGAGCAAAGGACAGTGATGGTCACATGGATATGGAGGAAATACAAATGAGAAAATTACCTTTCTTTTTCACTCTACACAAGTTTACTCTAAACATGCAGTGAGTGTATTGTCATTTTTAATGGGTTACTTTAACCTCCGTTCTGTCTATTCCTCTCAGCTCTCTGGGCTTCGGCCAGAAAAGTCAAATGCCACAGGAAAATCTCATCTTTTGAGATTTGCAGCCTGAAGGCAATTGGCGAGGCATCAAAACTTCCAAGTCAGCCAAGTATCTTAAAGTCCCCTCCCTGTTAAACAGGCAGAGAGAGAAAGTGTATGTTAACGCTCAGTACCCAGCCCTAGTCTTACCAGTTGCCCTTTAGTCAAATACTTACCACATTTGTATTTTATATTGCCAGTGGCCACACTGTATCCTCTCTGCACTTTATCAAACACTGAATGTTTGAACAGCACCTTAATGTTAGCGATCAGTGCTTGATGGCCTTGCATGTGTTCGGGCAAATTCCTGTCCCTCCGCTGCACCCCAGTGCTGTGGAGAGGAGGCAGGAAGAGGTGAGAAGCTGGGCATCCAAATGATATCCCTGAAGCCTCCATCATTTCGGGTTAGGTGCCAGCACCATCAGTCCGGGGGCTATGCCTCTGTTGCACAGGGAGTGGGGTGAATAGAGGCGGAAGGATTCAAACTGGTAATTCCTCTAAACAAGGAACAGGCCATAGATTTCCCAGATGAAAGCCAGCTCCTTATCACACAGACGTATTTTCCGATAAAGGGTTTCTAAAATGGAGGCGTTGGCTTCCAAGTCTTTATGAAAATCATATAGCTACCTAAGTGAAGGCTACACTATTAAAGCACACTAAAAGAAAGTGATGCACTTAAGTATTTAGCACGTACTTGAGTTCTTTTTCCTTTGAGGCAAAAATTTAATTTTTCCAGTGCCAAAAGATGTTTAAATTAAAAAGGAACAGTACAAAATAAGAAGAATCAGCCTCTGTCCCCGAAGAGGCTGCACCACAGCAGAGCATTTAGCATCCCACGTTGTGGGATGCTGGTGGGCAGAAGGACACTTCCAGGTCTTCACAGGCCTGATGATGTGGCTGCAGTGTTGTCAATCAGATAGATAATAGCACGCCTGCATTTTATTTTAAAGTACTGTTTTAGTTGCACTGTTTTCTATTGCTGTAAATCAGTTTCTTAAAATGTATAGGGAGTTTTTTTCCTCCTCTCAGACATGTACAGTTCAATACTTCTGAATATTTGATCATATAAGCATTAGACTCTGATCTCCAAGCCTGTAAAGAGACTTCCAACCACAAGGAACCAAGGTTGGGTGAAGAACCACAGAGTGAGCTCTGCCATGAATTGTAGCAGCCCTGCTCTGCTGCTACTCGGCTAATGGGGGAAAGGCTCTGACTTGTCTCAATATTGCATTCAGCAAGCAAATCTTCGTATTATTCCTTTAACTCACAATAGGCAGTGACACCCTAGACTAGTATGGTGCCTATCAGAACTGCACATTACATCTAAACGTGTCTCAGAGACTATTTATTTTCTCATTAATGAAGAATATGCAGGCCCAATGTAAATGTCAGTGAGCTCAATGCGTTTTGTGCAATGGAACGGACAGATTTGAAACAGTAGCAAGAGTTGGGCCTGGGTCCAGCTAGGAACTGCTGAAGGGCACTGGCTTTCCTAATTTTTTTAAGCCCTCTGCATTTGAGCCCCTCTGCCCACTCATTTGAGTTTCGGTTGGCCTCAGAAGGGCCATAACTTTGCATACACCTCTTTCCCCAAGAGGTCAAGAAATTATTCTTTGTAAAGTAGATGATCCAGCAGGTTGTGGTGTGGGCGAGTTGGGCTTGTTTTTTAACAAATAATTCCTTGGTCTGGATTTTTCACATTTCCATACGTAGTAAGGAAAATGTGAACGAGACATCCTTCGTGAGCAGATGTGTTGGTGGGAAGGAGCCTCCTGTGGGCAAACAGGGCAGTGTACAAACCGCATGATGTTCAGTTTTGTTGTCCGCAGTCAATAACACTTAACAAGCCAAGCCTCTGGAAGAATATTTTGAAGTACACATGTATTGTTTTGGTGAAAACTTCAGAAAAAAGACAAAAAATCCTTTTTAATTTCACTGCGATGAAACAAAGTCCCTCTATCGGAACATCTAAAAGAAATCATGAAGTCCTCAGTGTTAATGATCAACATTGATTACAATGTGATTTTTCCAACAGAGAATCATCTCACTAAAAAAGCATCTTGCTGTGCATATATAGCACAGGCCAGCCTTTATTAGGGAATCAGCTGATTATTATTCTGCTACCAGCTTTTATTTTCTTCTTCTACTCCCTCTCTTGCAGGAAGACTGCATACAAATACAGCAATCGATTGAGAGGAGATGTTCTTCCTTGACGAGATTAATTACAAACATAGGGATGCTGTGTCTAGCCCGCGTGTATGATTGATCTGGTAGGAGGAAATGCAATAGGAAACTAATGCTTCCTTTTACCCAGTAAGCAAAGTTCAGAGATGTTTGCATTCTGCTAGGTAAGCACAGCTGTCTAAAGATGCAAAGACAGATGGACTGTCCCGTCAGCACAAATTTGTGCCGAGGTAACCGGCTACGCCATCTCTGCGGACCTCCCTCCGGCCAGGAGGCTGTTAGGGCCAGAATAGCTAATTTTGCAAACAGCTTAATTGTTTCCCGTTTTAATTAGCAGGGAGATCCAGGCAGAGCCGAAGCGCTGCAAGGGGCAGCGAGGGGAAGGTGTTGGTGGATGGCGCTGGTGAGACCGTGGGGCGAGGAGGCTCCTGGTGAGGCCAAGTTGCAGGGCAGCTTTTCAGAAATTACAAGGGTTTTTTGTTTAAAACCTGGCTGGCATAATGAGCTGTCTGTATATTCGCTCACAGCTTGTAGTTGTGGAAGCATCTGCAAAAACTACAGCGCTTAGCTGCCCTTGTTTCTGTTTGTATATAAATATAATCTCGCAAACTCTGGATTTGGCTCAGGGTCCTTCTGAAAAGGTTCATGTTCTTGAGCACATGCTGGCACTTGTATTTAGGCTGAGAAACAGTGTCAAAGGTGACGGATCCAGCTTAGTGACTCAGCCTTCTTCCTTGCGGTACTTTAAATAATGAATGTGCTACTGCTATTTAACTCCTGCCAGAGCTGCTAAAATATATGGTGTGTTTAAAATACAACGTTGACTCTCTGCTTGGGCACCAAGCACTCTCCACCTGGGATTGGTTTTCTGAAAAGGAGAAAGAAATCGAAAGGAGGAGGAGGGAGCCCAAGCCATAATATCTTGTAACAGTGTAAAAATGCCCTTCACCTGAGGCAGTGAAGCAGTCAGCTCTAGCAGCGACTTGACGGAGAAGCCTGAAATTGATGCTGCAGTCTGCGTTATATTTGTACGAGCATATGCACTGCGCTGGTGATGGGGGAAGAGAAAGGGCTGTTCCCTGCGTTAAAATAATTAGTGTAATAAATACAGCCCGGCGAGCACCAGAGGAAGTAGGGATCCCTTTGTTCACAACTCGCCACTTAGAGCTGGGTAAGCAAGTCTGGTGGAGTTAAGAATTTACTCACTCTTTTATTCTCTGTCTAGAGGATGCTCTGCTGATGCCAAAATTAACAAGCGACGCTGAATCTCCGCTGCCTTAGAGCAACGTCGAGGATTTCAGGGGTCTTTTCTTTCTTCTTCTTCCTGTCCGTGCAAATCCTGCCTGATAGACATGGATCAGTTTGCTGTTTAGCTTGACAAAGGTTATTGCAATAATTGATGTTCCTCTTCTAATAATTAATGTTAATGAGTCCACTAAACAGTAAACAAGACAACAAAGAACTGTTAATGAGACAGTCTTTACTCATTTGTTTAATCTTTTAGTAAGATAATGGGCAATAAATATATCGCTATTCAGCCATCTTCAAGTCCTTAATGCGTGGAGAGAGTTTTAGAAAGAGATTTGAGCTGATTTTTTACACTTGCATTTAGTAAATTCAGCTGACTGGGTAGGTGGGGCGCCTGAAAGAGTTGGGAGACCTATATAATTAAGTGCCTTGACATTCTGCTGCTGAAGGACATTGACGGATATCCAAATGCTATGTTCTGCTCTCAAGCCATTTAATTGAAACCATACAAAGAGGTGGGGGGGGCAGGGCAAAAGAGAGGGAGATCTTGGCAAAAACCATATGTGCGGTTTTTTGCTATTGGATTGACCAGACAGGGCAACAAAGCTGATAAAACAGGATTAGCAAAATTGCATTGTTGGATATTATATGCTGTGTGACACGTACTACAGCAAAGGAATTTGGCAGGATTAACCTGCAGAGGATAAAGATGTACCAGACAAGAGGGCTGAATTAATAGACTGCTGTGACCAAAGCAAGGAAATCTATTTGCATGGGATATTAAGGGCGGTAACAACCTTGCGGGACGGGTTGGGTTTGCAGTTGATGTCCCAAATCCTGCACTGACCCCGCGCTCGAGTTGTGCTCACTACCTGAAAACTTGGCGTACAAAAACAGCTTGTTGGCACGGTTTGTCATTGTGCTTTCCTGTTTCTAAATATATATTAAAAAATGCTAATTCCTAGGCAGGATTATCCGCGTTATAATTTCGTGTGTGTGTTGGTGGCTTTTTTCCCCCAAATTGAGAAGTTTATTTTCCTGTTTATAGAGGATGAGATTCTTCTCCTAATGCACTAGTGTCATCCTAAAGTAAATATTTGGTTTTGGTGGTTTTTCTCAGGGCTTGTAGATTCAGCCATCCGGCCTGCATGGGGGAATGCAGTTCCCTGGCTGCTGGATTCCCAGCTGCTTTGGAGATCATACAGTTGCATGTGCGTGACCTCCCTGAAATCGTAAGAAAGCTTTCAAACCACGTAGCGTTAAAGAACGTGAAAGCTATTGCCAGTAGATGACTGAATAAAATAATACTAAGTAAAAATGGGAGAATGTTAAAATTTCAGCTCAGTTGTATTCTAAGACTACCTTGGACTGTGGGGGTAAAGAAGCAGCAAACCAACCTCCATCTCTGGTATATTAAGGGGACAGAAAGTAGATTAAATGTTCATTTCTCACTTGTATGACGTATAATACTGGTTTTTACTTTTGAAAAGGCTTTTAAATTGGCTTCTTCCAGGGAACAAGCAATGCATATACAGTAGCCTGCTTTTTTTTTTTAAAGTAGCCCGATATACGTGCGTAGATTGCATGAAAAGTTTCAGAAGTACTTAAACAACCTTGAAAACTCCTATCATTTGTTTTTCTTTTCCCATCCACGGTAGTGCCAGACTTTAGTGTTCCCAGGGAGCAGAGAACGTACAGAAAGTATTTGGCATTACCCTGTGTGTGACACAATGTGCTTCGTCAAGTGTGCTCGGTGCCACCATGCGCGGTGAAAGATCTGCTCAGGGGAGACGATTCACCTTCATCCAGCATTACTGTGTCAGCATCGATCAGCACCAGCCACAACACAAGTTCAACTTTCAGGTTCTTTCTTTCAGAGTTGAAGGCTGAATAATAGATATGCATAAAATATAAATACGTCGGGGGTTTTTTCAACGTGTTAAAATTCCAGAAACTGCTCTTTAAATAACAGCTCTGTTAGTACAACATGACTGAGACTTTACAAGTGTGCGCACATGCACGGGTGTCAAGAAATTTAGCTCCATTTCCTACAGCGACCAAACTGCGTAACCTGTCTCTTGGAAACCCTCTGTTAGTGCATGTTAGTCCTCTTCTGCCCAGGGACTAAACGTGACCACATTTCCCTTCTCTGCAAGGGGAAAGTTTCCATTGGATAAAATTGGGTGGTGGGCATGGATGGGGCTAGGGGAGACGTTTCCTTCTTCAGCAAGGTCAGAAGTTTTGCCCCCACATCTAACCCATTTCAGGAGAACTATTTAAAACTAGGAGTTTCTTCCTGGAGGTTTGCTAGGCTTCACATTGCTTTCTTTTTGTCTGGTTTACTTAAGGACTCCTGCAATGGGTCCTTATCCCAGGGACAGTCCTGAGCTGATTCACAGAAAGTCTGCTTTCTTTTGGGTTTTGCTTGCTGAGGAAAGTCTGTGATATACAGGATGAGGTTTATTATTTGTTTATTTTTCACATGTGCCTAGATGAATTAGCCCAATAAGGAGTTGTTGGTGGCCCTTTAAGAATAACCTATTTCAAGCAAGTCGTTGCACCACCCGTGCAGCATTTTGAGGTAAATCAGGAGAAGCCTGTGTTCATTCCCACATTTTTTTGTCTGCGTGAAAAGCTGCAGGACTGCCTGGGCCTGTGCTCTCCCCAAGGCCATTCCTGTGGTGCTGCAGCATTGCAACACTGAACTCTCATGCTGGCACACTGTGTGCAGGCTATGATGGTCAGTGTGCTCACCAGCATCAGCCCTACGTTGGCCAGGGAGATTTCTTTTTCCCTTGAGCAATACGAAAGCCCCAGAATCCATAGCTCCCTGTGTGGTTTTAAAAGAAGATCAACTTTCCTTGTCAGCAGCGGGTTGTGTCCCTCAGCTTCTGTGAGCTCCTAAGGGATAGATGGGCACCTTGCAGGGGAATGAAAGGCAGTGGACAAGGACATTCACAGGTCCCAGGACTTCTGTGGGCTTGGCGCACCTTCCTGAATGCTGACACACCGGGCAACTTTTGGGAACGGAGCACACACACACCGGTGTCTCACCTACCTCAGAGGAGCAGACAGGGTACAGGCATGAGGGTTAATGGTGGCATCACGCTCAAGAAGCCACACGGTCCCTGGGGCACCGCTCTCCTGACAACGGCCTGGGATCTGTGAGAAAGCAGCCCATTTCTGCCATGTCTCTGACGGCCTGGCGCTGTTTCTAGGTTACTTCCCCCGCCTGCAAGCCTCCATCCCTCTTGAGACCAGCGCAGCAAATGAAGAACAGGAGCACAGCTCTACGCATTACTGGCATCGCGCTGCAGTGCTCACCTTTACGAAGCAGCAGATCTCAGTGCAGAGCCAGTTTGCTACTTTTATTTCCCTTCTTTTTTTTCTTGGAGACATACACCCTTTACACATCCATATTTTAAACAGGCAGGGTTATAAAACCCATGGGATCGATGGACCTAACCCTGTCACTTTGCTTTCCAGCATGCTGAAGGACGGAAGATGGACCCCATGGAGGAGCCCCCCTCAGGTGCCGTGCAGCAGCTGGTGTTGTGAATCAGGCCGTCACCAGTTGGAGAACGGCTACTTCACAACACCAGGGTCGCACCGCACCACGGTTCGACTGCCGGACAGAGAGGAGATTCCTGAGGGCGGGAATGGGATGTGGAGCACCTCCGTGCCACCTCCACCTGAGTCCAGACCTGTAAAGGTAATTGGGTGCTCAACTCCTTGTTAGGCCCTGGCCTCACACTGGAGTCTGAAATAGAATTCAGGCCTCTAAATATATTTTGCATTAGGAAGCCCCTCATAAATTACTATGCATAGAGGGACAGCGAGACACACGCAAACTCACCCTGTCCAGAGCGGCCCCATAACATTTGCCAGGCTCTTCCCTGCCTCCTCCCTCATACCTTGATGCCAGCGTGATGTTAGTTGGAGGGGAGCAAGTTACAGGAGAGTGCTTTCCACGCAAAACCACATTGTGTTCATGGAGGTCAGCACAAAGCTGATGCCTGTATACAATCCTCAAGCTGAAATGCTGTTCAGTTTTGATCTCTGAAAGCCACTGTTTGTTCATGGACTCAGGATGGGGTTTTCCCAACTTGGGGTTTTCCCTTCCTCCTACCCCCCAAGATAGACTGGCTATACAGTTATAAGCACTTGTATGACAAAACATTGGATATGTCTAAAGCAAGGAGTGGAGAAATACAAAGAGCAAACAATTAGGGTAACAGAACTGACAAAGGGTGTTTTTTTGAAAGTTTTCTTTGTTATCCTACCTGTCTTGATTGAAACCAGCAGTAAAAATTGCTTAAATCCCATTCTGTGTGTATGATTGGGTGGCAGGGAGATATAGATGTAGGGCAGAGTCAGGATATACAGAAGATGAGATATAGCATAGGACAGCCTGGAAATGCACACAAAGGTGGTTACATTAGACCCAGCCTAAGCTTTTTTTTGAGGTGGGCTTCCTACAGAAGTAACCCTGAATTCCCTTCACAGCAGAGAAGTCCATGCTGAACAATGTGAACACCACAAGAGATGTATGGGAGGCTCATTGGTATTTTAGGAGTGCGCAGTCTGTTGATGCAGGCTAGCATTGTTGAGTTTTTTTCATTGATTAGAGGAAAAGCAAGACCATGTTCCTAATTCAGGCACTATGGCAAGGAGGAGTATGAATTTGTCAACCCAGCATGCAAGAAGTCTGTTTTATTAAACTTGTACTCTGCTGACACAAACCGTGTGCTGTGTGTGGTGGTCTCACTGTTTACTATAACCTTGTTTTAAAGCTTGATACCTTTCCCTCCAGGGTTTGTTTCATGGGGCAAAATGCACAATTCTTTAGAAACAGGAGGCAACATACAAATAGCCCTAATAACCCCTGCACGCACACACACCGATTTACATGAGCAGCCATTCATATATAGAACAAAACACCATTTAATCTTTTATCATCAACCAGAAACCCATTTGACCTATTCAGCTTCTGTCGGTAAATACGCATAACATTTGAAATAGGTTAATGCTTAATATCTGCTGGCGGGTGACCTGATAGACTATCTCCGTACTTCTCTAAGTATGATATGTGAAGATGGGTCATTTTTCTTTCCCTTCACTAAAGAGTTTCTCGGGAATGTCACATTTCAGAGGTACCTTTGGGGCATTTATTGTACTCCCTGTTTCTAACTTGAATCCATCACACTTTATGCTCCTCTTAAAGTGATTTCCTAGCAAATTAATGCATGCCATAATGTAGCAGTGCTGCTGAAAATCAAGGACTCTGGCTTGTCATTACGGAGCCTGATCCTGTCATTTAGTGGGCTGGATTGCAAACTGAATAGCTGACTGCTTCAGGTGATGGAAGCAATTTCCTTTCAGTAGTGAGAAGTACTTGATGCCACAGTGAAAGGTGAATGCACAAAATAAATAGTTCAATATGGGATTTATGTTTGTGTGAGTGTTATTCTTAAATAAGCACCTACAGTTCCTGTTAATGGCGACCCCAGTTCTGGCTGCTGAGCTGGAAAACCGAGGGCTCGCTGGGTTTCTGGGTAGCCCCCAAACTGGGAGGCCCTTGCAGGCTGTGGGTACACCTGGAGAGCTTTCTGCTGCTTTCCGAGTCCATTCTCCTGCTCATGTACTATTATAAAAAAAATGCTAGTTTACCCTCCAAAAGATTAGAATTGTTAAAAGGCCTAATTTTATAATCTTAATAAAACACTGCTCAGCTGTGTGGGAAAAAAAAAAGAGCAAAGTCTATCAAAGCTGAAATGCTGGGCTGTGGTCTCCCATGAGATGGTTTTTTTATTTTTAAGGGGCTGTTATTCCAAAAGCGCTTTTTACATTTAACCAAACAGTATTTCATTTCCCCCTCGAACCTTTTAAAAAATCTAAATCTGATGGCTTTATTTTCTCAGTGCATCCACTTAGTACTACAGCTGTTCTTCAATTATTTTGAATGGCTGCCTTTGTTTCTTTCCCAGGCTCACCAGCAGTGCACGTAGCACTTCAGAGAGTAGCATCCTTGTAAATTTTGTTCTCTTTCCCCTGCATGCAAAAGCCAAGCTGGCAGGCACAGTCGGGCTCAGCATCTCTCCCTTTCTGTGCTCTCATGCACGCTGCTTCGTTATCGTGGGGTTCCTCATGAAAAGTGCTATTAACGAATTTCCTTTTTGTCTCTTTAATTGGGCTTCCTCTTTTGCAAGCAATGAATATGAAATTAAAATGCTATTTCAGGCAGCATTGCAAAGCAAACAGTAGGTGGGACTGCATTTTGGTACCCACAAACCTGAGTCAGGTTTTATTTCAGTGCTATAAAAGCGTCTCAATAGGAGGGAGAAAATACAGAAAGTCTTCAGGCATCTTAAAACAGTGAGCAAGATGCGACATTAAGGAGGAAGAAGAGGGGTTTGTTCACAGCTACTGTGTTTTAAAACCAAAGTAGGATTTTGATAGGAAGGCCAATGAGATTAAATAACCTTTGAAACTCCCATCTGTTTATTCTGTGCTTGGTACTTTGAAATACTTTCTGCGGGACTTGTGCTTTATCCAGCACATGGCAAAAAGATGGCCAGTGGCAAAGAAAGCAGGAAAATAGGAAGAAAATTTCAAAATGAGCAAACAAAGGGAGGTGGGAGGGAAGGGGATGGTGTCCCTGCAGCAGACATTGAGACCGTGAGGTTGGTCTGCCTCGCCGCAGCTGCCCACCCCACCAGCAGCAGGCAAGGTAAGGCCAAAAACCGTGAGACAGAGAGGAAGTGCCACTCAGCTGATGGCACCAAGGGGACATTATCTCACTGTGGGTGAAGCAGATGTGAAATGCAGGTCTTGGGCAGCGGAGATGTTGTGTTACTTCAGCACTTGATTTCCACAGCCCTGGATGTGCTGCCATGACTGCTCCGCAGTGCAGCATGCCTGGTGATGCCCAGCTTGGACGCCCTGTAATTTTTACAGTTCACAAATGCACGTATATTATTAGATGTGTATTTTTTAAAAAAATCAGAGTCCTCCCAGTATATAATAAGGCCTCAAGCACGCACATAAAACAGGGATGAAAAATCCCTGCTGTGAAACAAAGTGGCACCAACAGGGCATAAAAATCACGAAGTAAGGCTAAATAAGCATTTCACTCAAAGGTTGATGTAAACAACGGAAGAGAGTAAGCAGTCTCTGAAGATCACATAAACTACTCGGAGATGTTTTATCACCCATCCTCTAAGCAGATTCTCCCTGCTTAAAAGCCAAAACAATGGAGACTTTGCTGTGTCATACTCCTTGTCCTTATTTATATGGGAAATGAAAAAAATCGTGATGCTTTGTTGACAGTCAGTTGCCTGTATTCCTTAACAAGACCATATGCCCCAATAAATGAGTTTTTATGTTGTATTTGATTAGATATCAAGTCTAATCCTAATTAGTCCTCCAGCCATGCATTAGCAGGAAGGAGCTGCCTACACGTTCAAGCTTAGTGCATGCAGCTCTCACCGCCACAGAGACCATTTTGAAAAAAGTCATGCAAAACAACCCAGTCAGTGGCTCTTCAGTGCCTTCTTTATGCCAGGAAAACTCCTCTGCTCCCCAGGGGGGCACAGGTGCTGTGCCAGGAGGGAGACTGGGGCCAGGCGCCCACCCCAGTGCCACCGTAGCTTTGTGTCTCCACTGCTACTCCATCCGCAGAGCCCGAGGCAGGGGCTGGTGATGAGCTGGTTTGTTTCTGGGCTGCAGCAGCACAGGAAAGCAGAGCTAGGAAGAGACCCAAGGTGTGTATTAGTATTTTGAGTAAGTGGCATCTCAATGATTCAGCTAAAAATTTCAGTGGTTTGGGAAAAAAAGCCCAAGTAAGTCTAGAGAAGAACTTTTCAGCCTATGTCAAAAACTCAGTATCTGAATACGTTGTCCCCTGTATGCAGTGGCTATTAAGAGGACTAACCCTGTATTTTAATTCCTGACATGGCACAGGGATCACATGCCCTGAACTCTTTCCACCCTGGTCTCCTTGCCATGTGGGATGTGTAGCTGCAGTAGCACACTATGTCCACTCAGGAAAAGCAGCTCCTCTGCATGAACAGCAGCCACGGACTAAAGCAGCTGATAACGCCACAAATTACATTTAATTTCCAAAGCTCTGGCCGAATTTCATAGCCACAGTGATGCCAGAAATGGTGGAGGCTGTCTGAGGAGGCAGCACTTTGTGCTGGGTTTCCCTGGCCCTGCTAAGCACACATCCACAGGAGGGGGCAGTGATAGGCACCCACCCAGCTGCTCCCCTCCCCAAAGCCTCCCCTGATGGCTGAAACAGGAGTAGGTCCCCACCACCCTCAGCTGATCAAGAGCAGGAGAGTCTTGTGGAAAAGGCGCTGCTCTCCCTGTACACCCAACAGCCCGATTCCTTGCCGAATGGCAAAAGGCTTTAGCGCTGACAACCTACAGGGGTTTTACATGACTATTTTTTATGATGTAAAAATACCGGTTTCCATAGTGACAGCCACGTGGGCCAGCATTATCCCAACTCTGGAGATACGCTGCGGAAAACTCTGAGAGAATAAAAATCCCTGTGTGCCCCGGGAACCACTGTGCATCTGCAGGGTGTTTCCAAGGAAAGTACTCCTACACTACACAACCTCTCCCTTTGCTAGATTTCAACACCTCTAGTTTATTATTTTATTGCTCCAAATAAACTTCTGTTGTTCTACTGCAGGGACCTCCAGAGAGACCCATCAGACAATGGCAGCATCTCCCACATCAGCTGCAGTGTGTGATAACTCTGGTGAGAAGTAGCAGCTCTTTTCCTCCGGGAATGATTTTTGATCTCTTCCCACTTTCAGCTAGCCTAAACCCAGAAGTATTGAATCGCATTCTGGCGGCTGTCTTGCTGAAAAAAAAACCTTTCTAGTTATATTACTTGAATTAAAAGCATACTGTCTTCAAGCCTTGAATTCAAAATAGCAACGTCCTTACTGCTTAATGGCAAGGTAAGGGAAGCAGACATGGCAACTGCTCCCAACATCACTCATCCTGTCATGAGGGAGAAGTGTCTGCTGTCAGGGAGAAGGAACCTAGAAATCCCACCACCAGCAATGGCAATGCGGCAGTGAGCATGGAGGCAGCTGCCTGCAGTGGAAGGTGGTGCCTTGCCCTGGTACCAAGGTGAGAACAACCCCAGGGCTGGGGCAGCCAAAATGAGCTCTCCATGCTCTGGACTGCAACAGGACACTCTGTCATGGGCAGCTTTGGGTGGAGGTGGCTTGTTTTAACCCACGTAAAACATAGCCCACCTAGTTGGGGTTGTTTGGATTTTTTTACCTTTGTAAACAAAGTAGTTGTATTTGTGCTGGAGAAGGGAGATGTTCACCAAAAAGCCTCCCTGGCCCTGCCAGGATGAGCGAGCAGATTTCCAGCAGCTGAATACCATTAACACAGATGCCTCCATCTGAGTATCTGAGGTCCCCGCTCAGCCCTTGCCCTTGGCTGCCCATGTCCCAGGCACATCACAAATTCAGACACTTTCACTGGGACTGCAGCTTCGGTCACAGGAGCTGAAGACTTACTCCCTCAAAGCAAAGACCCAGCAAAACACCGGATTGCAAAACAGAGATGTTTCATAGTGACTGAAACACTCAGTGACCAAGAAAACCCTCACATGAGTTTTCTTTTTTAATAAAGCAAACTGCCCTGCCTTGTCATGTGAATTAATATCCCCACAGCATGGCTTTGTGTATTTATTTCTTGCTGATGTTGCTTTTGATCGCTACTAGATGAAAATGAAATCTTGGATGCTTCAGGGCTGCTGTTAGGACAGATTTCAATAAGATGAAAACGCATTTCAGGAAATACCACTGAAGCCTGTTTTTGTTTTAATTTCCGGGGACACGCAGGGCTCCAATTCCCTGTAGACATGAGGAACTGCAGTCAAAGAAAGACACACTGAAACACACGTCAAAAGTCTGTCCTTCCAACCCACAGAAGCAAATGTAATTCACTGCTGTTATCTCCTCTCATTCACAAGTCTCTCGAGGGCGACATTTGGGGCATCCAAGTCCCTTTCTTCACAGACTTTCTGAGGACGACGTGGTCCCTGAGCACAGACCGCAGCCAGGGCTGTGGCACCCCGGCACAGGCTCTATATGCTGGTCCCACAGCCTCTGTCCATCTGTCTGTCAGTCCACCAGTCTGCCCCATCAGTCCTGTCTCCAGGTTACTCAAAACCCCAATTTGGTGACTGACTCTCTGCCTGGCTGGTGGCCTTGCTGGCAGGTCCATAGCTAAGGGCATCACCCCTTGCTTGGGGAGCATGGAGAGTTTACCCTCCCCCCTTGCTAAGGTCCTCTTGTCACTGCAATATGGGATAACCTCCTTTTTCTTCTTGAATTTGTATCCCCACCTCTTCACCTGGGAGGTGGACCTGGCTGGGGAGACGGTATGAACATCAGACTCAACACTTGTAATTAAACAACTGGCCTAAGGCAAATAGTGCCAGACCAGATGATTTCTGCTGTGTAAATCACTGTTTTTCACAATCTGCTTGGTTCAAACCTGACACGAATCACTTTAACCTACATCTGAAGAATCAGGTCTCTACTAATTTGAGGACATGAGTGGAGTCCACACTTAGATGTGGTCAGGAAAAAAATTTACTTTCCCCCTTATCTTCATAAAAAGAAAAAATCTGTATTTGGAAACAGCATAATTGAAAAAGTCAGACACTGTTATTGAACGTAACCCAGATTAACAATGACAAATGCTGTGATTTTCTCAGAGGGGAAAAAAAAATCCAAACCACTTCAAAATGAATGTTTTCCTACAAAAATAAGCATTAAGTGGGGGAAAGCAAAATGTCTGCCCACACTGGCCGCCCTCCACAGCGCAGTGGGAAGGATCTGGATGCTCTGCGTGTCTCCTGCAAGGGCACAGGGTGGGCAGGCACAGCTCTCCTCCTGCCACCCCTGCTGTGCCAAGGAGGTCTTAAAAGGCCTGGAAATTCAGCCCCTATCAGATTTTTGTTTAGCATTTCCCCAGCTTTCTCTGTATATGCATCACATGTAATGCAGTGGGGTTATGACATGCATCAGGTTTTTCTAAACACTCATACAAGTAATAATAAAAAGCCCTGCCCATCCCCATCTGGGTGTCTCTCAGAAGCAGATTTAAAGACCTCATAGTCTACAAACAAGGACAGAGCCTACAACAATGCTGACAAAATCTTACTGCCCTGTCGCAAGGCGGGGAGAGCTCCAATGCTGCACAGCTCAAAACTAGGCCTTAACCACCCATATCGCCATTTTGGCCTAGTTTCAATCTTGATCTCCGCAACTCTCCAAAGACTTCCAGATTAGAGAAGTGAACAAATTAAGTTTGCTGCCACATCAGCCCAAAAACTTCTTTGCAAGGAAACAGACCTTGGACTTGATGTTCTTAGCAGGACCAAATGAAGCCCTCTGCCACATGTGAGGCTTGTTGGGGCTGTGTTTCTATGCATAGACCAGCATTAATAATCTGCATAATGAATACAGTAATGCAAATATACTGGTGAAATGATTCAGGAATTAATAAAAAAACTTATACCTTCCTCCTGTCCCATGGCAGGGTGTTGTTTCAGCGTAGGACTCTACAGCAGAACAAACACCAACCCAGATGGGAGTTTCTGAACTCTCCACTAAGTCTTTCCTCTTTCCCCAGATAACCTGAGCTCTCTTATTTGGCCACAACACAGTAATTTCACCTTTTAGAGCAGAAGATACTGAAATGGAAGCTTGGTGGGGTGCGGGGGGGGAAGCCCTTCCAGATTGAAATCAAAACAAATCACTTCTTTGCCTATTAATAAGGCTCCTGATTGAAAGTGTTATAGCTGTTCACGGAGGAATATCAACAGTAGATGCTGCTAATTTAAGCCTGGCTAATTAAATGCCAAAACTAAAAAATCGCTCCCCTAGAAACAGCCGCACGTACAACACACTCACCCCGCACATTTCATCAAGCTCCGCTTATTATATCTGGGTTTAGGGAAACAATCCCATGGGGTTTTTTCTTCTCTTGCTGGGTGGGGTTTTCCCACATGTTGCCTCCAGCACCCTGCCCCTCTGTAGAGCTGGTGGCAGTGACTGGTGGGACCTGCAGGGACGTCCATGGATGGTTTGGGGCTTCGGTGAGGCATCACCAAAAGCGCAGGGCATCAGAGGTGGCTGAGCTGTGACTGTCCCTACATCAGAGACTGTAAAGATTGACAGGTGCCAAAATGTTACCGGGAATTTGTCACAGGTGTGCTCTGTCCCCCTGCCCAGCTCACCAGTAAAAACATCAAACTGTGCCAGCCCCAGAACTGACCCCCTAACAACCAAACCACATCTCACCAATTTGGCTACAAGGATCCTATGGGGTATTGCGGCAAAAGACTTGCTAAAGTAGGGAAAAATGGCATCCACCACCATCTGCCCCACAGCCACTAAGGAGGTCATCTCACCTCACTGCAGCAAGCAATCTGATCGGGCACAATCCTACTTCCCCCATCACAGAATCATTTGGGTGGAAAAGACCTTTAAGATTTATCAAGTCCAACCATAACCTGTCCACTACTAAACCACGTCGCTAAGCACCTCATCTCCCCATCTTTTAAATACCTCCAGGGATGGTGACTCTATCATTTCCCTGGGCAGCCCATTCCAATGCCTTATAACCTTTTCAGTGAAGAAATTTTTCCTAATACTCAATCTAAATCTCCTCTGGCACAACTTGAGGCCATTTCCTCTTGTCCTATCACTTGTTACTTCCATACCAATTACAGATCAGTGATTTAATTTTAAAACAGCACACGCAAATGGTGCAAAAAACTCAGGGAAATAAATGAATGCAGGCAAAGTGTAGGAGGAAGGAGGGCCATATCCTTGACTGCAGAGTGCTGGCGGTGTCCAGCGGGAGTCGGGAGAGTGGGTGGCAGCGCGATGCCACTTTCCCCAAGCAGCAGTTTTGAAGCAGAGCTATTGTATGAAAAGCTACTGATGGGCTCTAAAAAAGCCACCCAGAGCTTTGCATTAACGGCTTGGAGGCGTATGGCTCAGGCTTACATTCACCAGTTTTTGGATGAGGGGAAAAGAGTCAGATCTGTAACCACTGGTTCTGCGCAGATCGAGTGTACCTGCTGTCGGGCACTGCCCATCCGCGGCTGCTCTGCACCAGACCCAATTTCTTGCTACCCCTTCAGCAAGCATCCCTCTTCTCCCTAAGCTGGGTCTGGACTCTGCAGCCTGAGCGGGAAGGAGAAATGTCTCTGCAAGTCTGCTGTCAATCAGCACATTCACACTCAAATGGGAAGAGGGGTTTTGTTCTCCTCCTTTTTATTTTATGGTTATTTATTGTGCCTCTTTGAATTTGCATCCCAAGGGCTTCTGTATGACAGAATGTAATAGTATTAGTCACCATTTTACACATTAGGGAACATAATATTTAGCACTCATAACAATTTCCAGCTTCAAAGTGGAACAAACATTTAAAATATACCATATTTTTCCCTGGTTTTTTTTTTCAGGGATAGCTTGTTCTTGCCTGAAGCTGTACAACTTCTCTTTGTATTATCCCCCATGAGAAATGGGGCTTTCCTGTCATCACCTCTGTCATGCCAGAGGATGCCAGTTTTCTGGCCTTTCATTCAGAGCAGCTCTGAACAAAAGAGACCTCCCTGGCTCCCCCTTTTCCCCATCCATCCACAGCTCCCCTGCACCTATCATATCCCTGGCTACTGAAGTCCAACTCCAGCATTAGACAGCACCAGCAGCAGTCAATCAATCCTTTCTCCATCAGCTTGTCCCATCGCCTGTGGGATAAAACCTACAAGATATTAAATTTCTTCTTTTCCACTCACAGTGCCAACAAGCTCATACTGTTTAATACAGGACTAGAGGTGTGTGTTGTAACCCACCTCAGGGCCCCATGGTTTGAGTCCGGACAATGACCCAGGTGATTTGCAAGGGGGATATTTGCACAGTGGAGGTCTGCAGATCTCGTGGAGGTCATGGTGAGGCTGCTCTGCATCATTCTGGGGATCAAAAGGACCTTATCTACTAAATCTGTACCCTGAGAAGAATGCTGAACGCATCTAACGGAAAAGTAATGTCTATCGCATTTATGTGGGAATATCCAACTTGTGATATATTCTCATAACTTTCACTTGTGTATTTGTTAGACCAGAAGAAATGCAATTTATATAATCGGTGACACAACATTTTACATGCTATGACATATTATGACTTCTTGGTCTCATACAGCAGCGTATGAAAACAGATTAAAAGTTTAAAAACTGTTCTCTTAACATCAGTAATATTTCCACCTGCAAGAGTTTGAATCTTTTGCAGGATCTGTGAAGTTCCCCATGTGTCCTGCAAAAGAAGACTAAGATAAATGAGCTTGTCTTTTATTCAGTACATGTCTGCATATATCACATTTCCAAAAGGCTCTGCATCTCTACTGGAAAACATTTGGGAAATCCAAATCAAAAAACACCTCTTAATGTTATGTCTCAAGAAACAGTTTTTGATCCTTTGCATAACAGGTCTTAATCTTGCCTTCAGTTTAGACAACTGAGAAAGGTGGATTAAAAATACTGTCTCGGTTGGAGACATCACACAGGATTTGCATTCACTCCCCAACAGTGATTTGTAGTGTGATGAATTCTCAAGAAATATCTTAGCTTGGCAAGTGTATTCCTGGAAAAGAATGATTCTGGCTGGATGGGATCTCCCTTGGGTCATCTAGCCCATCGCCCAGCAGTCATGGCTATGCTGTGACATTGGTTGCATTGAAAGGTCTTCAGTGAAAGAAAAGCGAAGAGAAGTCTGTCATGGTATGTATGTCACATGCGCTACATTTGACAAACAGAAAATCCCAAATCCAAGAACAATGAAGCATATAAATATGCCAATTCAGGAGTCATAACAATCCACAGTCTCCACAAATTGCACACATTTTTCTTCCACGAGCCCCAGCCTTACATGCCTCATGCATTTTAATGCACACTTGCAATGCAAATGAGTAACTCATGTTTGTCAGCTGAACAAAACCCAAAAGTCTCAACCAGAAAAAAGTTACTCCAGACCAAACAGACGATCAGCTGCACTTTCAGCCTCAGCCTCTGCAGATGAGTCAGTGCCTGAGCTCTGGGGAAGAGAGGGCTGGGACATTCGTCCTCAAGCACGCTGCTTTGAAAGGGAGGCAGAACTCACAACCATGAGTTCGTCCTCCCAAATTAAATTCCCTGCTGTGTTCTGAGCATTCATGGGTTAACCTGCAAAGCTGGAAGCTCTGTTTAGCAGGATGACTGAGCTTACCATCATAGCAGATAAAAATGGTTTGGTGCAAATTATGCCGTGTTCTCCCTGTTTAAATTGTTTTTTTAGTACAACTCCTACTACAGGGCTGCCCTCCTCCTACCTAGCCAGTGGTTTTTGTTCCCAGGCTGAAGGAAATGTGGCAAAGAGAAGTCTCTGTGCGAGCATCATTTCTAAACTCCTCCCAAGCCTGCTTTTTGTTCCAGCCACCCAGGAAGCTCCCAGGAGACAGGATAACCTCAGTTCTAATTCACAACTTCTTCAGCAAAAGGCAAAAGGATTTATACACTGGTATGGGAGTACAGAGGATTTCTGTGGGGAGGACCACTGGAGCTTTGATGTACGGGATCAGGTCCATTCATATATGGACCATGAAAAGTTGAGCTACGTGAACAGTCCTCATCTTTGGTTGCATCCATCAAGTCTGTGTAATACAGACTTGACCCAGGGACCCAGAGGCCCACTGCAAGGTCACAGTTTTGAACAGTCTCACCAGCTGGGCTTGCAGAGTCCTTCCCCAGAACCCGTCATGGAGGCTCTAAGATTTTGCTGATATTCAGCCGGAGATCTTTTAACATATTTATTCATTTGCAACAGGTCAGAAGTGAAATAGGGCAGATAGATAGACACCAAAACACAAATCTGAGACTTCTCTACTTTTGGGACAGACATTTTCTAAAGACTTATCTGGATGCCTGCACCAGCACTCTCCCTATTAATATGTGTAAATGATGCTCTGAAGCATTCCACTTCTTTTAGGGCAGAGAGATTTCTCTGAAAGGAAAACCAAGTCAGCAATGATACATTACTCTGCCTCTTTCCTTAATGCCTCTCTGCAGAATCGGCAGTGACAGGCTGCTGGTGGATTGCAGGCAAAAGTAACAGCCAGTGTTTAAGTAGCATAGATTGTCAATTCCAGTATGCAAAAAGGGGGTTCATAGAGGCACCTAGGATCTCATATGAGGTTAAATCAGGGTCCTAACCTGGCCCAGACTCACAGCAGAAGCAGGTAGTTCAAGGGTTATTGTCAAGAGGCTTTGCTGCAGGCAGACACTGGTAGAGCAGCTGGAAGGGGTCAGTCTTTCCTGATGCTGGCTCCTCTGCATAACACAGGATCACGGCTGTCCAGGTTTACACTGTACCTCTTAAAGGGATGGTAGGAACTGCTCAATTTCTGTTTCTCCACCCAACCCACAAACCTAAAATAGACTCTGGATAAAGCCATGGCCTTGTGACCCCCGCTTGTGCAGACTGAATTAAAGCCATTGCTCAAGGTGCCTGGTCAGCAAAGCTAAATGGCCACACGTACTGTGTTCAGACAATGCAAAGAACTGATAAAAGGCACTGAACAACTTTAAAGCTATTAGAAGATGTCACCTTCTTCTCCACCTGAAGAAGGAGGCATTCAACCGGAGCCTGTTCATTCCCTGTGACCCAAAAACCAGATGCAGGGCTGCTAACTGAGACAACCGAGCAGGAGAAGTAGGCAGCAAAGAGAATTTGGAGTGACTGAAGATCAGAATCGGGAGAGAGCTCATAAAATAAATAACGAGATAGGGAGCCAGACGCGAAGCAGAGACGTCACGCAGAGCATCAAAATGAGCCATTGCCAGTGGGCAGCGCATCCATCACAAAGACCTGGTATAATGGAGGAATCTCACGGGTGACCAGGGCGAGTGGAAAAAAGCCCTGCGCTGCTGCAGGACCCGCTCCAGGCAGGGGGCTGTCACCCCTCCATTAGAAAACAGGACTATAGGTGAGCAGGAGCCTTTTTCTGGGAGTCAGTTAATTTAGTGCTGCTCATAGCATAGCTGCAGCAAGAATGCAGAATTTCACGTGTCAAGTGAGTAAATTTGTATTAAAGTAACTGCAATTATACACAGCCTGCATTCGCTCCCACGGGAGGCTGTGGCAGGTTTGTGATGGACTTCAGTGAAGGCAGAATTAGGATGATAATCGATACAAGCACAGCCATCATTTTGCATTTTCTTGTAGCTGCCAAAGCCTACAATAGTAAAGAAGCAAAGGGCTTTTTAGATTACAGAGCAAAGGCCTGCAGAGATTTCAGCTACTCTCCGAATAATGACATGTGATCAAGTCCTTTTGTGAACACAAAAAAAAAAGAATTTCCCGCTACGTGCATGCAATTCCAATGCTGTGATAAGTTATTTGTTTCACCGCTAGTTAGATCACTGCACAGTGTTCAGTGGCACAGAAGGTTTTGGTCAATCAATGCATTTTTCATCTCTCATATAAATACCGGTTTGTGCTCTAACTGTGATAGCAGCAAATGGATCTCTGGTCTAACAAAAGCAAAACTGATTTTAGCTCTGTGAATAACCCACTGTGCTCAAAAATTAACCACTTCCTTCAATTACACACACAACCAGGTAGCTGAAAAGTCATTCAATGTATTACGAGTTTGATTGCTTTAACAAATAAAAGTAATAATGGAAAGAACAGCAGTTTGTCCATCCAAATGGCAGGGGGCCAGAGGGGATTAATGGGAGGCAACCAGTGCTGCAGGTGGGTACCAAAGGTTGCTCCTGCAGTGCACCTGAAGTTGGTTGGGAAGAGAAATGCTTTCTGAGCATCACTATCACAGGAAAGCTGAGGGCTGCGAGACTGAAGGTGTGATTACACTGATGAGTGGCCAGTGCAAACTACAATCGGCCCTTCCTAGGTAACTGTGGCTTATTCCACACTTCTGCTCTGAAGATTATGAGTAAAATCCTCATTTGGCTGCTGTGCCAAACTAACCTAAAGAAATAACAAGTTCTCTAAAGAGATTTTCCAAGCAGATACCTCAACATGCTTCAGGATAAGCCTAGACAATACCCATGGACCGCACTTAAGGGGAACTCACTCACCATCTCCTCCGAGCTTCCCTGCGCTGGCTCTCGGGGTGTGCACAACCACCCACTGCTACCTCCTTGTATTCCCTTCAGAGCAGGCTGAGGTAGTACTAGTGTTTGGGGGGCAGCAATATACGCGGCATGCTTTGGCTTTGGCAGCTCCGAGAGGAGCTCAAAGATCTGAAGGAGATTGAAACAGAGAAGAGGCTCTATCCACTGGCAGGGCGCACAGAGACCCAGCCCCAGCCAGGGTTAAAATCCATTTTTCACAGTGATGGAATTAAAAAAAAAAAAATCAGAAAAAAAGCACATGCACAAAGTGTCTTGCTCCTGCACCTCTTGGTTCCCACCTGGGAAGAGGCATATGAGCAGCAAGAGATGTTTGTGCTCATCTTTTCTCTGGCCCTGTGAGGGCACAACACTGAGATGCAGGGCTGAGACACTTGCAACTCGTCCTGAACTTTGCTCCTCTACCAAGAGAATGGTAGAGGATTCCTCTTCCCAAGCCTGGGAAGGTGCAACTTTCTCCCTTCCCCATCTGCTTTCACCTGCATGCAGTCAGGAGGAAGGATACAGCTGACAACGGTTTCTACATCATTGCTGGGATTAAAGGGTTTCCATTTTCAGCACTTTCCTCTGTATATATTCTCTTCTTACAACACTATGTCCTAAGGCAGCTATTCTGCGGATCTTCTAGTTATCTAGGAGAGAGGTGTGACAGGGAGATTTGGCTGTTGCCTTGTCCCCTCAGCCAGAGCACGAGGATAAGAGGGGTAAGAGCCAATCTCTGCCTTCCCCCAGTTGCCTTGGGGTCAGCCAGATTTAATGTTTGCAGTTTGTTCGATTCATTCACCAGACTATCAGCATAACCCAAGACCACAGGGGTGACATTTGTTGTGAGCTGGCCCCTTTTTCATTAAGAATTGGCCTAAATCCACACACATTTAATGGTAATTGCTAGGCAGGCAGCACAGAGCAAATACCTTTTATTTCAAATCCAAGACAAGTCAGCACTGGCTGATAGTTTGTTGGCGCTTTCCTACATTAATTAAGTACCTCTCATCTAATATTACACACAGTCTTTCTGAAAACCTCTAGTGAAAAGTCTATTTGTTAAAAGTGCCAGTTGAAGTCAAAACAACGTCCAATATTGCAAATTAGGATCCAAGATTCTAGGATGAGATCTATTAGTCTTTCCCTGTTTAACTAATTAAAAACTGGAGGGACAGAATTTGTTTTGTCATTCTTCTGTCCGTAGGACTCCTTACAGTAGCTAAGAAAAGAAAACAAAATTCCCTTCATTTATCTGAAGATATCGGCTGGCTTACCCATCTGTGAGCAAAGAATGTTTTTGCTTAGCTTGCTTAACTAAATGAATCTTGGTTCACTTGCTTGCAGCTGAAGACAAATTAGGCTGATTATATACGAAAGGGCATACAGTACATCTAGGAATTAAACTGTGACTGGGTATTTAGGATGAATGAAATGAATAGGCAGCAACAGCTTTGCATTGCCCTGAACAATCAGCAGTCCCCTTCTCTCACAATCTTTTTAAAGCACTTTCAAAATAACCCTTGGTGTTATTCTTGAGTGCATGCTGCTAGTTTGCAACTATGGATTTTTAAAGAAACAAAAAAATCTCGGTGCAAACTTTTTCCCCTTTGGTATGGGAAGCATTCCCGAGCTTGGCAGCTAGCTTGCTGTGGTGCTGCCTTTCCTACCTCAGCTGACGAATTCCTGCCACTGCCAGGCGTCTCGGTGTACAAATCGCAGAGGCAAGGAATAGCAATGCATCCTCCAGCGCTTTTATTTCCCGCATCTCTCTTACTCCATAGGACGCCGCAGAACGTACACCATATCCGCAGCAAGTGCTTGACAGGTGGTATTTCACATTCACTGCTTTTGGTGGTATGGGGAGTAGGCTGAAATACTGAGTTCTTCACGTGTCGATGGTTTTCAGTAATTAGCATATTTCAGCCCAAATCACAAACATCCTCCCTTGAAAAGAATGATAATTGGTGACAAAATCCATGGCATGCAGCTTCATCAAATGCAAATTTGGGCTAATAAGACAGACACTAGGCTGCACTAGGAGAATAAAATGCACCATCATTTTGGTAAAAAAGTAATTTTTGCTAAAGCTTTGGGCATAATGACTTTTTAGAGGACATTTGTAATTTCAGTGTTTACATGATAAATGTGAGGATTTGAAATACACAGACAAGAAAGTCTTACAGGACTGGTTTTTTGTAGCGTACCACTGACATGAGCCCGTCCCTTGTACAGCTGCTTCTCAGTACAACCATGAAAAATCCCTTCATCTCAAACTGAAGCTTTAGGTGTCCACTCTTCTCCTGAAACACACACCCTCATTTATGCTATTCCAGGTACTTTTTGAGATGCAGTAATTCCAGTTTTGTGCTCTCTCCCTACAGTATGGATTCAAAACAGAGGTGAAAGACTGCCTCTCTGGTTGTTGGAGTCAACACAGGCTTAGGTTGGTGCCAGCTCCTTTGCAGCACTGGTTTTGCAGCTTCATAACCCAAGCGCAGGGTCAGGAAGATGTTTGCTCCTGCGATTGATGTCAATAAGGGGGAAGAAAAGTGATCCCTGTAGCAGCAGAAAACACACATTTCTCGAATAGTGGGTGTTGCCCATATCCTGAAATCAGATGGAAACTGGAAGGCAAGTATTTGTGCCTGGGTAGGAAAAAACATCTTTTGGAAGCAACAAACCGCTTCTGGGAAAGGTGGTAGAGTCTTGAACTGGCCAGAATCCTGCTGGGAAAATTCCCAGGGAAATATCTCTAAACAAAGTACTACACTAAGGTGTTTGGAGCTTGTTGACCAAAAGTCTTTCTACATTATAATCATCTTGAGGAGAGATGGTCCTGGGGGGCATCTTGACTTGTATTTGCAACTACACACAATGCTTCATCCATTTGGTATTGTATGCAAATACACTGCTACCTCTCAGGTGCCCATGGGCAACTGAAACACCGAAATACTAAAGTTGTTTTACCCCACTGCGAAATAGGGTGCACAAGACAAAGTGAATACAGAACCCAGGTCCTCAGGGTCTCATCTCACAATTTCAGCTACAGCCATCTATTCATCCCATCACTCATTTCCAAAGCCTGATGGTTCTTTCCATCTGGCCCTGCTTTCCTGCAGTTGGTCATCCTCTCTCCCTGCTGGCCCCTGCCCATACTCCAGGGGCCATCCTCCCTGCCACCCATTGCTGTGGGTGCAATACCTCATGCCTCCAATGCCCGGTGCGTTTTCTGCACGCCGTTTCAGCAGCATGGATAGTCATGGTAGGCTGATTCTCTGTCTTCTCATTTCAGCTGCTCTAACACATATTTAAGGGTATGGAGAAGCAGCAGAGCACTTTCTAGACCACAAGCGTAAGCTTTTTTCTCTTACTAAAAATACCCAAACTACTGCAGCAACTGCAGACCCAGCTACTCTATCGACTGAAACATGATTCTCATCTCAGTAGGAAATCAGAACAAAAGTTTTCTTTCAAAGACTTTCTGACTGCAAAAACATGGGAAGAAAATATAACAAGTCAAATCCCCAGCCTCAGATAACATAGTTGATACAAGGCAGCATATGGCTTTTGGTCTGAATTGAACGCTGTCTTATTAAATGCTGATAGGTGCTCATGAATATAAGTTAGCAGTTTCCTTTTATCTAATGTTTTTTGTTTTCCTCTGACAGGCTCCTTTTTTAGTATATAAACTTGCTTTTGATGTATTGATGCACCAAGAATTTATCCATCATGGGGAAAACAAGACAAACGATCATAATATTGGGGTTTTCGTAACACAATTGTTAAGCTTTCATGATATAAGCATCATAGTAAAATGATTAAGTACATACAGAAGTGCACATCCAGCTTGCTTTTGAAAAATCGCATTCCAAACATACACACATATATTTCTGTAACAGCCATATAAATAGACGCTCGGTCATATCCCAACTTACAAAACATACACTACTGGCAATCGGAGAGATAAAGCCTTGTCTAACACTGAACAGCTTTGTCTCTTCCATCGCTACAATTCTCTACCATGGTGAAAACAATTCTGCATCAGCTGCTGAATCCAGGCTCTGAAACCGGAAGACTGTTAAATCACCATGCTGTACAACCACCGAGTGTCAGATTAAAATACACACAGGCACCCTATTATTCCATTATCAGGAGAACACAAATACTTCTCTTTTCAGGTATATTTATATGTTTTGAAGAAGCTGCATTTCTTTCTGGAAAAGACTGTTTGAGAATTTCCATCTTTTTAATATCGTAATGTTATTGGTATCTAAAGGAAAAAAACCAAACGCAGGAATTTGTTTTATATGTATTTTGTATAGAATGATTAGCTTCTTAAAAATGAGGACAAAGTTACAACCATCAGAGATGTCAACATTTTGTAAAATAACAGTGCTTTTCTCGGTGTCATGAAGGATGAAATTTAATTAAAACTTTACTGCTGAAATACATTTAATGTAACAAAAAACACCCTTAGTAATGCTAATAGCTAGCTTGCTTCAACAGCCATCAATAACTGATCCTCACAATGACTTCACGTGGCACAGAAAGCCGCAGTAACCCCAGAAGTCTACACACAGCGAAATTTTAAAAAGCAGTCACACAGCGAGAGCTAAACCAGGATCAGAACAAAAGTAACCCCCAGAAGCTCCATATTTTTTATTTTAGCTCTACAGGCATGCCAGTCCTTCTCTCATCTGCAGCATCTACGTTTCCTGGCAGAGCCGTGCCAGCAAAAGTGGGGCAAATTGGGGAGCAAGCACTCTCAGGGCTCGGTGTCTGCTAGGAAATTCCTCCTCTTTTCCACTCGCTGGGCTGCTGTTACTGCACTGGCGGTGCAGCTTGGGGACCAGAGGAGGGAGATGCACTGTGGGGGGCCAGGGAGATGGGGAGCAAATGGGAATAACCCAAGCCATGCTGGCCTTCTGTCTTGCAGGCGTTTGCAGGGGTTTCTGTGGGAAAAATCCAATTTACAGACAAGCCAGAGAGCATCCGTTTTCTATAACATGCAAAATCAGGCTGCGTGGGATACACATGACATTACACCTGCCTACACATGATGGAATTGCAGTCTCAGTTCAGCTGCATCACTTTCCATTGCTGCTGTATAAAGCATAGCATTTAAAACCTGACACCAACCCTTTTAGACGTACAGGGCTTTCCCAGACAGATGACTAAACAAATGCCCAAGTAAGAGGTGTAATGAGTATTTTCGAGACTGCCTTTGTCTAGAAAAGACCCCTGTGCACAGGTATGAAGTTAGAAGTTGGTCAGGAGTTCTAAACTATTCAATAATAATCAAAATTTTCTTACATAGGGTCTTCCTCTCCACTGATAAAAAACAGAGGGATTTACAAATTAAATATTTTTTTAAAGGCTGACAGCTGTGGAACTGGCATCACTGAGATGCACAGACAAACAGCTGGGATGGACAGTGTCATTAACCAGAAAGGCTGGCTGCACCAGCTGCTTTCACCATCCCAACCAGTGCATAACTTGGGAGGCTGCGGGACTCACTCATGGAAGCACCATCAGGTTCCTCATCCAATGCTTGGAAGAACAAGGCCAGAACTTGGGCTTATTTTGACTAAAATTGACCTGCACGATGTGCATTCAGACATCAGGAGACACCAAACCACTCCTGAGCCCAGCCAGGTCTGTGTGCCCATCACACCAAGCAGGCACAACACTGGTGTGTTAGCCCCAGAACTGCAGAAACAGAGAGTCATCCCAGAATGAATCCATGCAAAACTTTTCTCACAATAAAACTGGGCTTCCTCCATTTTGGTTTCCTACTTTTCCCTCAGTACATTTCGTTTTTATGTACCCTGACATTTCCCAGTTCTGAGTGAAACTGGACTTTCTTCCACAGAAGCTGGAAAGCACAGACTGCTCACAACACTCCTGACCAAATTTGCAGACTCACTCCTTTCCTAAAGCATCTAAAATAGCTGGTTGCTAAATTCAATCTACCCAGCAAGCCCTCCATCCAGGATTTTCTAGAAATGATGAAGCTATTTAGGATACTCAGCAGCCCTCTTTCCTGGGAGGTTCAGAAGCTAGGAAAATAAATGTGTCAAATGAGGATTTAAAAGGAGTAATTAAGGTAGCAGGCAACGCGAGCCAAAAATGGAGCCTGTACCTACTATCCTCTAATATTTTCCCTTTCATATTATCAAAAGATCAAGTTCTTAAGCCTGCT
>NW_010182324.1:0-13928 GCF_000695765.1 Mesitornis unicolor | reverse complement strand
GCTGAAACGGGGAGGGTCATGAATGTAAATCTCATTTGGAAAGTTTCTAACCCCGGGGATAATATTCAGTGGTTCTGCCACTCTCACTGCCATCTGCACTAGAAAGTGGCTCAGACTGAACTAGATAGCACTTGATCCCACCGAGTGAGCCCAATTGTTTGCATTCTTGCACAAATGTGTGAATGGCAGCCTTCCGGCGAAGCAAATGCTGGGTCTGCTCCCTTCAAAGGCTTTGCCAGTGATCCTTGCCCTGCTGGCTTCATCCTTAATTGGCCTACCCGGTGGAGAGCAATTAAAAATAAATGGTAGCTTGCTGTGCTACTGGAAGGGGAAGTTTTGCGACTCCAGGCATGACCGGGGCTACCTTAGTCCACAGTGTATGCCATGGATGGGGAATGGCAAGAGGGAAAGGGAAGAGACCTGGCTGTTCCGAGTAGGAAAAAAATCACATTGTAGGCTGCAATAAATTATAATTTCCCTTATGATTAAAGGTTTGATGGTCTTGGGCAGGAGTATGCCTTCCCTGGTGTTTCTGCGGTGTGTGGGAATGGCATTTCCTATTACTCCTGTAGTCCAGAAATGGGATTTTTCATAACATCTCCCCAAGACTGTACATCCCCTGCTTCCATACCATCTCAATGGAGAGAGCAGAATGGCTATTATCTGCATGGAAAAATGGAATTTCTTCAAATGAAACATCCAATATCAGAAGTTGTAAAACTAGTCTTTAATGAAAGACAACTGATCTCAAAGAAAAGCAGTGTCCCGTAACTGTGTCATCAAGCTCCCTGAAACTTTAATCATAGGGGGGGAATTTTAAACCACCTATTAACTCAACATAATCACCTGTATCAAGCAATGGAGTTTCTCAGGTAATTTCCTACTACTTATTAATGAAAGCCCACTATAAGCATGAACCAAAAATCCCAATCGGTTATGGAATTAAAATCTGAATTAAAAATACTGACTTTCACTACACATCAAGCCATGTTTACATGACATTCGGAAGTGGATGGGCACAAAAAAAGAGAGCTGAGACGCACTTGATTTTCCTTCGTTCGCTGAAGACATTTGATGTGGAAGGGGGTCAGCTTTATCCAGGAACTAACCAGGTAACTCATGTCAGCAACAGCCATTATTTTAATACTGTGTGTACATCATTAGGAAATGGCAGGGTCGCACATCTCTTTTGCATCTTGCTGCTTTACTATAAAGCACCTCAAGGCTTCCTGTATCAGAAATGTGTGGTATCTGCAGGGATGTCCCTTCATTTCATGGTGGGATAAAAAGGGACAAAGTCTACACTGAAAAATCTCTTTGTTGATGCTAAATTGAGGCTAACAAAAGGCTTTACACAGGTGATAACCTAAACAATATGTATGCAGTTTTTAAGAGATTACCATGTCTGGAAAAAGCTATCACTCTTTTTATGCAGATTAAGTGGGCATGGGATAGAGCTAGTGTATGGACACACACTTCTGCACGGATACACGCTTCTTGTTGCACTCATTTTTATGCCCAGTGTTTAGAATGAAAATCTAGATGTATTTCTAAAAAATATTCCTCCTGTAGCTAATATGTGATGTTCCAATGTGTGCAACACAAGTTGGGAGGGGACCAGAAAGGTGTATTTGTTACATACCAGCACAGTTCAACCTCTGTGATTATAGAGAGCTCCTCTCTCCCAGGAAATGACCTGCAAGAAGCAATAGAGAAAGATTTTTTGCAGTTGATTTCATTTTCAGAGGAAAAACAGATTATACAAATTGGACCTCTGCATAGAAATATTTTGTGTCTTGTGCTGCAATGTAGCAAACCATCTGAACTGCACTGACAGGATATGATTTACTCAACTGCTGAACTAGGACATTCATGTGCAAGCACATACCTCTGATATATTGTTTGTAGTCACCTCCAAAATTTACCTTCTCCAAAACCTCAAGATTTCAACAGCAGTAGGATGCTGTGGGGGCTGCAGAAACACTTCTCATGTTCTCTCCATAGGGGGCTGGGGAAGACAATGTAATCCATAATTCTTCAACAAAGAAATGTCACTCACCTAAGGCCCTTTCCTTTTAGTCCATTAATTTGTGATACAGTTTCTAAAAAAAGAAAAAGTTCAAAATGATGCAAATCTCTCTAAACCAGTTCTTAACAGAGAAGCAGTGAGGGGCCAGTTGCTTAGCGATAATCACAAAGGCAAGGCAGGAAATGCTGCAAGCCCCGCTATATCTGCACAATGTGCTGAAAAGGCCATGGCCTTGCAAGGGAAACAGCATCGAGCTGCTTTGTTGTGTTGCTTGTGAGGATTTCTTATATGCTCATTCTACTTGATTACACTCAACATTGATAATCAAGTCTTCTGACTCCAGGGTGAAAAATTCCCTACTAAATAATGTTAATATATTGTTACTACGACCTTTGTAGTAAGTTCTTTAAAACTCAGGTGGTATTTCAAAGCACAGGGTAATCCACAGCATTTTGCATATACATTGTGTTCCTCCCACATATATAAAATACAGCATTTAAGCACTATGAAATGTGTTTAGATGAGGCACAAAATATGCCAGTGATATGAAGGTCACCCTAAAAAGTTTGTCTGCTCAGAGTTAATTAGACAAATTCCGTGGGAAGAATTTAATATAAAAAATTACTATTGCTAGGGCTGGTCTTATCAGCCATGGGGTCACTTTATGAGGTCCCTTCCCCATTTCCCAGGAACCTTGATCCCCTATGTCAGCCCACGGGCCACAGGCAACTAGTTCTCCATAAGACAGGAGGACATCAGAAAAATTTGTTTTGGCTGCTGTCAGTGCCTTCCTGTTCGAGAAACGCAAGCCAGAGCCAGACACATTTTTAGTGTCAATTCCTGAGTACAGTGCTTGTGATTACAATAGCAAAAATGTAATTTTATAAAATAAAAATTGCAGTTTTGTTTACCTGTTAAGTGCTTTCCACATTTACAAGTCACTGCAAAATAACAGAGTATGAGGTGATCCAAAAGGTTCTTGTTTTCTTTTTTTTTTTAACCAAAAGGCTCAATAATTCTTTAATTAAGAATGGGAGAGAAGTACTGCCCTGGCCCATGTAAGAGGACTAACAAAATGAGGGTGCACAACATTTCCAGCCCCAGAGGTACGCTGTATATTTGTACAAATCATGCAAACCTTGAGGCAATACTGATGAAGGGAACTAACGCTTGAGAGTTAAGAGGATAACAATTATTCAGCTGAAGCAATATATCTAAGGTCATTGTGTAAGGGAGGTGGGCTACAGAGAGTTCCTGATAAGGCCAAGGATGTCCTGTCTTACAGCTCCTGATAACAACAAGAACATTGCAGCAAACTGGTAGAAACCAGCTTTGTAGTTTGGAGAAACACCAAGGGTCCAGGGAGCACGCTCAAGGAACAGAGGTGAAGAGCTTAGTAGGGAAAAGGACTGCCCGAGACCCCGGCCCACGACCACCAGGAGGCACTGCACAGGCGCAACCAGGAGAAGAGCAAGGTGGAGCATATGCAAAGGACTTCTCGGAACTCATTGTAATAAAGATCGCCTTTTCAGGGAAAGGCTATGAACATGTATAGATTCTTTTGCATAATAATGAATATGTAACACTTTACCATATAAAGCCAAGACAAGCTGCTGCAGGAGGTGTGCACGTTTGGTGGAGAGATCCCCCATGCCACCCACGCACTGAATAAACATACCTACTTTACAACCTTACAGGTTGTGGAGTCGTCATTCTGCAAGTCGTTTTGGCAACCCAGTTGGGACATGCTCTGCTTGGTTGCAGGATCAACTGCGGAGCAGACGTCCTAGGCGCGCCCTGAGCCCTTTCTCGGAGGAACTCCGCTCCCCGGCCGCTCACTGCGGGGGCAGACAATGACCATCTACAAAAGCAGACAAGCGGTATGTCTAACGAAAGGGGCCAGTAAGTCGTAGGGGACACCCACACGTGGCCGGGGCCGCCGGTAAATCCCACAGAGACGTCTGGCGTGCGGCATAGAACCCGTATGAGAGGAGGGTACCCGGTGTGATAGTAAACGGCCGGAAGGGATTTGCTGACCGATAGAGTGGCCACTAGCAATCCTGGGGGTAGATCGAGCAAATCCGAGGTTGCCGCTGCATCCCGTTTTGGGAGCCAGGACAGACCTGCTAATGACTGTATAAGAAGCAGGAGTAGGGTAAATGGAATCTCTCAAAATTCTGTCATATGATGAGGTGGATCGTATTTACAGCTGCTGGAGGGATACTAACTGGAGTAATAATCGTAAGTTTGATTTATAAGTGCCCGGGTATTTTATGTTAAACGCGTTTGTGTGTGTGTGTGTCTGAGATGCAGCATCGCTGCAAAGTGAGTGGGAGTCTTGATCTGCGGTTCTGTGACCCCGTGAGGGGCGCAGCCAGAACAGACGAAGCGCTTAAAAGTCAGTGTGGTGTGTTTGTATTGTAACTGGCCAGAATCGTGTTGAGTCGGCTTTGAGGACAAGTGAGCGTGTGCTTGTGTCTGTCCACTTGTTTCAAAGCTGGCTTAATATGATCAATCCTGAACAAGAGGGCAGCGAAAAGTAAAGATAACATAGAAAAAGGTTAGCATAGGTAATACTCAGAAGGATGTCTTAAAGAAGAGCCCCCTTGGTTGTATATTGACACACTGGAAAGATATTGTTGGAACCAATGGTACAGAGAACAGGAAAACTCTCATTAGGTGTTGCAATCAGTGGTGGCCACTCTACAAATTAGAGGATGGAGCAAAATGCCCACCTAATGGGTCAATAGATTACAACGCTGTTTTGCAATTAATGTTGTTTTTAAGGAGAGAAGGAAAGTGGGATGAAGTATCATATGCGGCTATGTTTTTTCACCCTCCGAAACCATCCAGAGTGGCAAAGGGACTGTGGGATTGTGCTGCCACAGGACCCTATGGTACTCGCCCTCAAGCGGGAAAATAACAAAGAACTCAAAGGTAAACTGAGGCGGTGTTGCTCGGCGTGCAGTATTGAGCAAAAGTGCACTAGAATAAAGAAAATTCACAAGACACCAGAACAAGATCTAACTGATTTGCTTAAGCCTCCCTCTCGATCACAGGAACGGGATGCGGACTTGGACAGAACCTCCACTCCCCCAGACAGCCCTGTATCCTCCCACACCAGGAAAAAGTCTGCACTAACAGTTTTGCAGGCACCTCTCCGAGAAGCAGTAGGACCTGACGGCGGGACGATGCTAATTAAGGTACTTTTTTCCACCACCAATTTAGAAGCATGGAAAAGGGTCGTCAGGGTTTACTGGAATGATCCGGTAAGTGTAACCAAGTATTTTCAGTTTACTGTAAAACAACACAACCCTGATACAGACAATAATTATTAGAATATGTGACTGAAACAGAAAAACAATCTTAAAAACTGCAGGGGATTTGGCTGAGGATTATTATAAAACAACAGGGGGAGATGTTAAAGAATACCTCCCCCTCCAAGACCCAAAATGGGATACAAACAGGTCTGCACATGTGGAAAAACTGTAGGCATACCAGGGGTGGATTTCAAAAGGAATGGAGAAGGCTATTCTCAAAACCATAAACGGGTCAAACAAGGTCCTTCCGAGTCACCATCTGAATTCTTGGATCGACTGAGGGACGTAATATGCCGCAGACCACCACTGGATCCTGGGTCAGAGGTAGGAATACAACAACGAGTTTCTTTGGTTTTGGGCCAGTCTACAGGAGATATTAGGTGCAAGCTTCAAAAGCTGCACCCCACAGAAAGCAGGAATCTGGAAGTGTTGCTGGATGAAGCATGGAGAGTGCTCAGGAATAGAGAGGAATATTATGTATCACACATGGATTAATACTGCTTTTCAGCTACTAGCCTGCGTCCCCAACCTTAGGAAACCCTCAAGAACAAGATTTAGGGCCTTCTGGTCATGAAGCTCTGCTAGAAAGTGTAATTCCCATGGAAGCCCTCTCCCCTCCAGCAGGTCTTCTCATAAGCAAGATGTTCCCTGACAGCAAATTCTGCCTGAAACTCTGCAAAAAAGCTTATAATCAGTATCTCTGTACAACATAGGACAAGACCTGGTAACTGACATCTCTCTTTGCTGTGGATTCTCTGAAGTTCAATAAAGGGTGAGCCTTTCTTTCCATGGACCATTTCTCACATGCATCAATGTCCATCTTAATGAAATATGCAGGAACTTAATAGCTGTGTGGTCTCTATCACATCTCAGTCAAATTTAGACAAAATTTCCCAATGTTTGTATGTTCCCAATACTTACTCAGAGGTCAGGAAGGCCAGGAATGACTGACATAAGCAGGCACACAAATAGTGAGTGCAACACCATCACTGCGCCCAAAAAGGAAACAGACTGCCTTGCTGTTCTGATGTATCTGTTGAATGGTGACAATATTGCTATGAATTGAGAATTATCACTTATTGCCAGCCTTATTACAGGCACATAAGCTTTTGAAAGAGAGGTTCCTGAGGGGTAAGGAAGGTTCTTCTGCACAGATACAGTAACATCAGAGAAAACCTACTCTTCTTCATTTCCATACCCTATGCCGTGCAAACGTGCAACCTCAGTTCTCACCTGACCATCACAATACAATTAATGCAAAGCACTCCAATCCTCACGTTGAACGACATGTCAAATAAGCAGTGAAACTACAGTTTAATTATCTAAATGAATAAAAGTCTTTAAACCATCTAGTGTCTGCTCAGAAAGTCTTCATGAAACTAGCACTTCAGATGGCTCATTCAACCATCCTCAGCTGACTGGCCTGAGTACCAGGAATATAATTACTCATTTTAGGATGCTACCAATGTAATAGTAATATTATGCAGAAAGCCTATAGTGGAGTCATGACTCGTAATGGGGCTTCAGAGCTGTTGTATTATATCATTAAAGGAGTTTGTCTTTATTTAGAGTCAAAGGAATTGCTCTAGAAAGTGGCAAGGTTGAAAGGCAGTCCAGCAAATAATTTCTCCTTTGACCAGGAAACATCTCATTTCTTCAGTAATTACATATTTCTTTACACCTGACATGTACAGAGACATTCTGATCAGCTTTCTGCAGTCACAGAGTTGCTGTTTGTGGGACACTGACTCCAGTCTTCTGGTTTCAGTTTCAGCTGGGATAGAGTTTATTTTCTTCCTAGTAGGTGGTGTAATGCTGTGGTTTAGATTTAATATGAGAATAATGTTGATAACACAGAGATGTTTTAGTTGTTGTTAAGCAGTGCTTATAATAACTCAAGGACTTTCCAGTTTCCCATGCTCTGCTAGCGAGGAGGTGCACAAGAAACTGGGAGGAAGCATAGCCAGGACAGCTGATCCAAACTGGCCAAAGGGATATTCCACACCATATAAAGTCATGCTCAGTACATAAACTGGGAGGGAGTTGGCCAGGAGGCTGCAATTGCTGCTCAGAACTGGCAGGGCATTGGTCAGCAGGTGGTGAGCAATTGCATTGTGCATCACTCATTTTGTATATTTTTAGTAGTTTAGTACTATTATTATTAATTATTATTTCTTCTTTTGCTATCCTATTAAATTGTCTTTATCTCAACCCACGAGTTTTCTCACTTTTGTTCTTCTGATTCTCCTCCCCATCCCACTGGGAGGGAAGGGAGGAAGTGAGTGGCTGTGTGGTTCTTGGTTGCTGGCTGGGATTAAATCACAACAATCCAGAAATACTACTTTCCATAATGACGTGCTCAGTCTAACCCACCGGATGACAGCCAAGCAGAATAGTGAACACTCGTGCAGTTAACACAGTATGGAATGTGGGCCATGACAAACACATCAACAATCCTCTTGCTGATTAGAAAAACATTTATCTAAGTGAAGAGATAAAAAAGAAGGCATCCATCCTCAAATGCTGGTTAAGCAGCAGAGCAGACAGGCAAGGACGATTTAGATTTTAAATTAACCTATCTTCTTATATGCAGAATACAAATAGCTGAGGTTCCACTCAGAGGTTATGACCCTGCCACTCAGCTCATCAAACTATGAAGATATGCAAGTGATGTTGATATTAACTGAAGAATTTATGCTAGATGCAACTCTCTGCTGAATGGGTACTTTCTTTGACCTAGCATCAAGGAATTTTACCTCAAACCCTCACTACAGCACCTAGTATGTGCCTGGTTTATCTGAAGATCATTTTCTGTTGTTTTCAAATAGTGTAATTAATTACATATGAGGAAGTAAGCAGATGAATGCAAAAGTAGGTAGAACTCTGGTCTCCTCTCCCCTTTCCTGTACAACAATTTGTTACACACACGAACCAATAATGTCAACTTTCATGCAACTCTTCTCATAGATTACCCTAGATATGCCAGTGGGAAAGTGTTCAGTGGTAAAGTCAGCATATGTTTTAACATGGTTGCATGCTGCTTTGGTTAGAGGAAGCTTTATAGTCAGTCCAATGCTCAACACAGACAGCATGGCTGAAACAATTATGTTTCAACTGTAAAAGTTACTTTCATTGCTAGAGTAATACTGTCTCAAAAAAAACCAAACAGGTAAGCAGTAGGCTTTTCCTATATCTGCAGCTCTAAAAAACTCACATTCAAGTTCTGAAAACATATAATAACTGCAAATATACTTCTCAGGTTCAGAATTATATATACAAACACTGTAATGTATTGGGGGGTGTGGAGTGATCTGATGCTTATGGATAAATCACCCAAGGAAGAAAAGACCCAGTAAGTTATTCTGAGGCTCCACACTTTGTATGTCAGCCACCTTGACACTATTAAGCAGACAGAGATGTAAGGATGGCCAGAGATTAATGGATGACCATAGCACAAGAAACTGAACCTAGGAGCCAGTCTCTGTTCAGTGTCCAACAGCAACAATAATTAGGATTCGGATTCGGATTCGGATTCCAGTTTGCGATTGATCACTGTCACCATTCAAAGTTCACAGTTCTTTTTACTTTTTCTAGGAGCACTGCTGAAGATGATCTTCCACTGTTTCTTCAGACAGTCAGAATCACAGAGATATTTCCCATTACTGTGTTTTGTCCTCACCTCTTCTTTCTTTTTACAAGGGTGATTTTCTGAAGCAATTTGCCATTTTCTTTGATTAATGTCTAGCACTGTTTTACCTGTTTATCTACTGCTTTATTACATTCTGTCTATACCTTACCCCACTCCTATGCCTTTTCCAGCTCTGATTTACTCAACTTCCATTTTCTCTTTTCCTTTCTTTTTTAGTTTCCTCGTTTAGAAACCATATTTCATAATCCTTTTCTGCAGCAAGATGGAGGTGTCGTGTACTTGCTGGTGTGCAACTCCTTTCTTCCTAAGTCCAACATCTTTTCTATCCAGCCACTAAAGGAAGTTGATTCTAAAGGAAAATCTAGTGGTAGGTACATGTTTATGTACTATCCAGTTAAAGCAAAGATATGCTTTATTTAGAGAATTTTAAAATATATTGAGACTGAATGTGTAGTCTCCTGTTTGACTAGTTAATCCTCTACTGCATCTGTATTTGTTGAATCCCACATTCCAGTTAGCTAGTTAGTTTAGTTCTTAAATTCCTAGCAGTGGAAGTTTAAAAAGAGTCATAAGAGAAAAGGAATAAAACAGATTACAAATCTATCACAGGAGTTCCCTTGTGGAGCCTTAAAACCGATTAGTGCCACTTTCTGTAAGGTTCAGATCAGATGTGATCATCTGGAAAGTCAGTCTTCCAGAATAAATGTCGAGCAGCATGATTACCTAAAAAAAAGGCAAATGGTATAGATGAATTTCAAGCTTAACAAAGCTCAGTGTGAGAGGTCCTTATCCCTCCTATGACTCTCCTTTGACAGAAACTGAAGGAGCACAAAATGTGCCAGAGGGAAACACTGATTCCACACAATCAATAATTTTGATTTTCATGCTGTCACAATTCAGTAGTAAATTAGGAATCAGAGGATCTACCAAGAAATGCCAGATGGTTCATTATGAAATACACCAGCTGTCCTTTTCCCTCCAATGTCTCATTTTAAACTGGTGGAAAATGAAGTTACTGTAATCTACCCTCTACAGCACTATAATAAAGACACCAAAATAAAGGTTGAAGTACCCAGCTACTCACTGGATTCACCTAGTCTACGATCATGATGCCACATACTGTAATCACGCAGCTACTTCGCCAAACAGATCACATATTCCCACCGAGGTCCCTCTGCTCTCAACACTACACTGGCTGTACATCAATTAATAGTTGTTGTATCACTACTGTATTTATTACTAATAGTCTCAGCAGCCTGCTTTTTGGTTTCCAAGCATTTCCACTGGTTTCTAAGCATGTCCCCTTGTCTAACCAAGTTCATAGTGTCAGGTAGACAACTAGACAAACAGCTGTTGGGATAAGCTGGATCAACACCTATACAGTTGAGCTACCAAGGACATGAGTTGAATGCACACATCGTATCTCATGCCTAACAAGGGCGGTTTGCACAATACTCATTAGATAACAATGTCAAAGGTGGCTTCTACATTAAGTGCCTGGAAATGGAAAGCAAAGGCAGTTTTAGAGGGATATACAGGAATGACTTGAGACAAAGCCCCTTAGTTCAACAGATTAGCAATACACCTGTTGCCACCCATGCCACCCAAACCCATGTATCTGAATGAAAGGCAAGGTGTAAAGAAGCAACTTAAAAATCACATCTATGATTACTATCTTTGAGTGCTAACTTTGCAAAATCAGTACCTTAGAACTGATAAGAAATAAATCCTAGGGGTTATAGAAGGATACTTTCTTAAACACATTGGACTAAAACTCTCCTCTGTTTTGTTTTAGTTATATTACTTAAGGGATTAATTTGGTGCATTTTAAGAATGTAACAGGCTATGCGTATTCTTCAGCATTCAGACTCAGCTATTACAGCACAGCCAAACTCTTTCCACTAAGGTTTTTTGGATAACAAATCTATCCCTCAGCCAGGCATGAAGATGTAAGCAGTACAAAAAGAAGTGGTCCAGGGGGACATTTTTCACATTGTCTCACAAAAAACCCAATTCATTTTCAAGTTAATTCTTTTCAGTTCCATAGCTAAAAAAGACAACTTAATTCCTGTTGCTAGGTGAGTGTATTAGCAAAGTCTAAAATACAGCCTAGTAAAAATTTTATATTATTTGCTCACCTATGTAGCTGATTTATGTGTTTATAAATTTCAATCTCTCAAAAACTTATGGAAGATTACTCAAATGTATCATTGTTAGATCGGCAGCCACAATTTCTCCACAATAGTAATGTAAACTACATTTGTTTGGGGGCTAAGTGCACACACTTACTCCTCTGAGAGAAGAAAGAAAGAATAATTTAATGGACTTTAAACAAATGTAGTCACATAAGTTTCTTTTTCCCTCTTGGAAAATGCCTGAGTACACCAGCTATGCTGGAAAAAAGTGGTTTAGGCACAAGGATTTCCTTTTTACTTTCACAGGCTCGGTACTTCTTATTTTTATTCCTCTGTTTAAGTGTGTAGGATGAACAAGAAACCAGTGAAATAAAGCAATGGATTAGCAAAAGTTGAATTAGTTCTAAAATTTAGATATGGTACTGAGATACAGGACTTAAAAACTCAAGAGAAACAAATCTTTATTTCCAAACAAAGTAGAATTTTAAAGTTTAAACATTTCTTTGTAGCATTACTGATTCAAATGTTGTTGGAAAGTGAGAATAACTCATTTTCCCCCCTTAAGCTGTTAATATGACTTTTAAAAATTATTTCCACTATAACAACCTATAGTTTTAATAAACACTTCACACATAATGTATTTATATAATATGGCTACACATTAAAATTCTGTCTCTTCTTTAAAGTATGTTTAAAAGATGGTTAAATTGATCCACTTTGCAAGACAATGTTTATACTACCTCTTTTTAGCAATATTCTATACTGAATGCAATCTGTTTTTTAACATAATCCACAGCTGCTTCAAAATGTCCTTTCTAAGGCTCTAGCCCTCTTTTTCAAAGGACTTCCATCAAGAATGTCTCTAATTAGTATTCACTTCAAGTACATTTTTTATTCATTTCATTAAAATCTGGTCTGAGTAGAGTTCTCATCATTGTAAATAACTGACTAAATACTCATATCTTAAAAATTACACTGGGAAGCAGTAAGATAATTAATAATGCCATTCTTCCAGATTTCCTTTACTACTGCTTTTCAGCACATCTTTTTCTTTCTTGTCACACTATCAAACTTAAAGCACTATGTTTCACACTGGAGAAGGTTATGTTTGAACTGGAGAAGGTTAAATTTGGCCAGAGCTGAATGTTTAATGTAATACTGGCCTTGCAGAACACTGAGGATGATAAATGCTGTGCAGTTAACTTCCTTTTATTCGGTCCTTTCTGTTTCAAGGACCTGAAGCACAACACGGGGAAGAAACTAAGAAATCTGTATTTTCACTTTGATTAGTTTTAGTTAGCCATTCACTGACTTTTGGTTGTACTTAAGCACTCACATGCAATCTAAGAAGATGACAAGGAAAAGAAAGTTAACAGCTTCCCAGCCTGCCTGTTCTTTTCTCATCTATAGAGAGCTTTTACTGAAAATCCACTGTCCTGTGTCTTTATTTGGACAGAGATGAATTACCTCTCCTATAGATGGAGAAACAGAGATTAAGTAACTTGTGCTGAAGTCACATAGCGAGGCAACATCAGTTGGTAAAATATGCCTTTTCTCTAGAAAATTGTGACACAAAAAGCTTTATTTTTGTGTATTAGTCTCAAACTAGGATGCATTAAATGTGAACATCGCCAAGCACTAAGTCAGGGTAAAATGAAAAAGGCACTTCATCCTTCAGAGACCACCTGCAAGTAGAATCACAGAATATTAGGAGTTGGAAGGGACCTTGAAAGATCGTCTAGTCAACCCCCCTGCCAAAGCAGGATCACCTAGACTAGGTCACACAGGAACACGTCCAGGTGGGTTTTGAATGTCTCCAGAGATGGAGACTCCACAACCTCCCTGGGCAGCCTGGTCCAGTGCTCTGTCACCCTCACAGTGAAAAAGTTTTTCCTTATGTTCACATGGAACCTCCTATGCTCCAGCTTGTTCCCATTTGCCCTTGTCCTGTCATTGGCTATCACTGAGAAGAGCCTGGCTCCTTCCTCGTGACACTCACTCTTTACAAATTTATAAACATTAATGAGGTCACCCCTCAGTCTCCTCTTCTCCAAGCTAAAGAGACCCAGCTCTCTCAACTGATCCTCATAAGGGAGATGCTCCACTCCCTTAATCATCTTTGTGGCCCTGTGCTGTGAAAGGGACCACTTGTAGGATACAGTCACTTATCAATCACATGTGACTTCGCTGCTTGCATTCTTGGCATTAAAGTATCACCTAATTAAGTTTAATCATTTATTATTTTCATAGCATTCACCACTTAGATTCAATCTTCTTACACTGTTTTTGTAAACTAACTCTTACTTGTTCACGCTAACACACAGTGAATGGTCCTGAAGCTCTGGTGTCTTCCATGTGTGTTGAAACTATCATCACATTTGAAGCCCAGACACCAATCTTGGCTGTTTTCTGACAATATTGTCTTAACTATTTTTTCCCTAACTGTAGTCCTGAGAAATCGTGTTAATTGAAATGCATAGTTTATGTAAGCTATGGTTATGGAAACAAGCGTATCGCCCCTCAATTTTGGAAAGCCTCTTAAGTGCTGTGGACAAACGCAGTAATGCTGCTTCACCAAGGTGGATGAAACACCTGAAGAAACTGGTGAGCTGGGCAGTCTGGGTTTTTTTCTGCTGGACTCTCAGCTGCAGGCCAGCTGAATGTCACCCATAGCAGGGTTTGGTAGTTCCACACACCCTGGTATCTCGGCTGTGGCTGGGCCTGGTGGCCTCCCATCCCCAGCACGGGGCTTCAAGCAACAAGGGAGCAGCACTAAGGCTCCCCATCCAAAGCCA
>NW_010182323.1:551-1247 GCF_000695765.1 Mesitornis unicolor | reverse complement strand
CCATGTTTCTGTGATAGCTACTACATTGTAGATTGTGCTGTGCTTGGACAGCAAGAAGTCTGCTGCAGCACTCGCTGTGCCAGAGTGCTGTGGCCTCCATGCATTTCTCTCCCTACCTGGGTAGAAGGAGGAGGTTTCTTCCACATCTGCCACATCTTACTGAGAGAGCAGGGTTGCCTTAGCCTTGCCATGGGTGCTGTCCACCCACTTTATGAAAAGAAGAATTACTACCCGATGCTGACAACTCACATCAATGGGCAGTCCAAGCAGTAATTCACTGCGAGCTGCAGTGACTTCTTAACAGGGCTGATCATGAGGAAGGCTTAGTGGCTAATCTGAGCCAGTGGTGAACTGATCACCTGGGAGTATAAACCCCAAAAGACAAGGAAAAGCCAAGGTGACGAAAGAGCACAGGCTTTTAGAGCAGCGATATGTGTCAGGAAACGGCATCCCACATTAAAAACATTAAGAACATAGAATCATAGAATCATTGAAGTTGGAAGAGACCTCCAAAATCACCTAGTGTAAACCCAACACCACCATGTCCACTAAACCATGTCCTGAAGTGCTACATCCACACTCTTTTTGAATATCTGCAGAGATGGTGACTCCACCACCTTCCTGGGCAGCCCGTTCCAGTATTTGACCACTCTTTCAGTAAAGAAATTTTTCCTAATATCCAATTTAACCCCACCC
>NW_010182323.1:0-252 GCF_000695765.1 Mesitornis unicolor | reverse complement strand
GTAGAGGGGTAGGAGAACCTATCTCCACCTACTAACCACCCCCCTCCTGATACACCCCAGGATGCCATTGGCCTTCTTGGCGACAAGGGCACATTGCTGGCTCATGGTCATTCTGCTGTCCCCCAGGACCCCCAGGTCCTTTTCTGCCTGGCAGCTTTCCAGCCGCTCGTTGCCAAGCCTGTGACATTGCATGGAGTTGTTGTGATTGAATTATAGGACCTGGCACTTGGCCTTGTTAAACTTCATACAATT
>NW_010182322.1:408-844 GCF_000695765.1 Mesitornis unicolor | reverse complement strand
TATCTTCTCTTCAGAGCTGTTATGAGATGTTTCCCACAGATTTTGAGTGCAGATGTCACACCAATATCTTCTCTTCAGAGCTGTTATGAGATGTTTCCCACAGATTTTGAGTGCAGATGTCACACCAAATAAACCTATCAATGACCTGCTCCTTGGCTAATGCTCCCAATCGCTTAGCTTGTCCCCCATCCAGATCTATTGTATCCGCTTCAGTGTCCCAACACCACAACAGCCATGTAATCATTGATTCACCATCCCCCCAGGCATAGTCTTTTAATAAAATTCATAGTTCTTTCAGGGAGAGTATTTTGACTTCTGGCTGTGGTTCCCCTTGAGATGAACCCTCTCCTGCCTCTGTGTCTAAATTCTCGTCCCTCACCAGGTAATCTGTTTTCTTGGAGCACTTCCGGTGGGTGGTGACTAGGGCCCACTAGAC
>NW_010182322.1:0-367 GCF_000695765.1 Mesitornis unicolor | reverse complement strand
GCCAGCGCCTGCCAGAACAGGGGTGGGCGCCAGGGCCAGGCGCCGGGGCTGGAACCTGAGCTGGGCCAGAGCTCTGACCATAACCAGGGCTGGGGCCGGGGCCACCAGGGCGGCTTTTAAGACAATATTATCCTCACGCAAAGAGACCTGAGCACACCACAGCCTTACAATTATCGCCATTTGAATTATAATGAAGAACCACAACACATAATTGTAATAGCTGTTCCTCATTTCTCCAAACCCCTGTGTCTCAAGCTTGCCAGGCAAAGGAACAGAATCATTTTCTGTTGAAAATCATTTTCATTTTCAACATGAAAAGCATGTTCACAAGGTAGTGGCCAAGGGACTCAGGCAAAGCCTTAACCCA
>NW_010182321.1:0-494 GCF_000695765.1 Mesitornis unicolor | reverse complement strand
TGTTAAGAAACTCTGGCAACCTGATTCTGTTCTGCATTTTAGCTTTATCAGATGGCCATGTTCTTCCTTTTTGTAAGGCTTGTGTCCAAATCTGTCATCCAAATTCTCTGTCGGTTTGACTCCCAACTTGGTGGATTTGCTCTTCCAGGCTGTTTGGCCTGCAAGTTACTTAAGGTATTGATTTCAGTTAGAAAAGAACAGAGTTGTATTTTCCCGTGTCTCTACTGTGCACGTGCAGCAGAGGGAGTAGCCAAAAGACGAGTTGTAAGGAGTGAGGAATGGGTCTCATTATGAATTGCAAACCCCATCAAGATCTTCTATGATACTTTGTAATTTCTTGTGTCTTTATTCCCACTGCTAGCCCCAACTAATTGAGTCTTCAGCTATAACTCCAACAGAAGGAAAGATTTGCGTGTCTGCTCACGCTGTCCATGCAGCTTTTTTTAAAACAAACGTCGTTGAGAAATAGTTGCCAAAAATATCAGCACACCATC
>NW_010182320.1:0-10882 GCF_000695765.1 Mesitornis unicolor | reverse complement strand
GGACTTGCAAAATGTTTATTAAAATTTGCCCGTACGTCAAAACAGAGGGAAATTAACGCAGCCACGTTCCTCTCCGCTGCCCTTAATCGTGCACTTGCATTCCCGTAGCTTGTCGCAGCGATGGATGGGATTAATAATGGGGGAGGGATTTTTTTATAAGGGCATGGAGTGATAGGACCAGGGGTGATGGCTTTAAACTGGAATGGGGTAGATTTAGACCAGACATCAGGAAAAAGCTCTTCATTGTGAAGGCGCTGACACTGGCCCAGGTTGCCCAGAGAAGCTGTGGGTGCCCCCTCCCTGGCAGTGTCCAAGGCCAAATTTGATGGGGCTTTGAGCAGCCTGGGCTGGTGGAGGTGTGCCTGCCCATGGGCTGGGGGAGCTTTGAGGTCCCAAACCAGTCTGTGATAATGGGAGGAGGTGGCTGGCACAGCCATTTGTACCAATTGAATGTGAGGCTGTGCCAGCCCGAGCGCAATGGCAGAGACCAGAGTCTTTTGCGTGCACTCGTGGAGGAAAAGCAGCGGCAGAGGTGACAGGGGAGAGTCGGTGGCAGAGGGAGGTGAGGGCATGATAAGCAGCTGGGGGTGATGCTCAGCTCCTGATGAGCCAGATCAGACAGCACGGATCTTACCGGTATCGATGAAGCCAAGGATGCAGAGTGTGATGGAAACGTTAATGCTCTGAATGCTGAATTCCTGCCTCAGGGAGCTGAAAAATCCATCCAAGGCAAACTTTGTTGCAGAGTAGGGGACCGTAAAGGGAAACCCGACTTTACCTGGACACAGAGTAAAGTTCTGTTACAGCACAGAAAGCTGCCTCTGCCCAAACCTCTGCTTTACTCTTCAGCACAAAGTATTTTACCCGAAGGGAGTTTACTGTTAGTGAAATGTCATCCTGGCACCTGAACAGCAGCATTGCAAATATTCCCGACAGCGTCCAGTTCTTTAAAGGTCTTAAGGCCAACATGATGCCTCATGTCTCTGCTGCAGGCATGAGCAACCCGCAGTAACCAGGAAACCCTTGGAGGGGAGAGATGGAGCAGAGTTTAAGCTCCTGTTTCTGGATGCTGAGCTGATCACCAGAAGACAAACAAACATACCAGCTGAGAGTGGGGACATCTGTTTGTGATTTAATTTCCTGACTTAACAGAAATTATTAGAACAGAGTCATGTTTTTGTGAATAGAGTCAGTCAATAACTCACTCTACAAATATTAGCAGGAACTTGACCTACCAAACCAAGATGAATCGTCAGAGATCCAGTGCAGTGAGAAAATACTGCATTTCCACTTTTGTCTGTAAAACTGCAGGGGGGTAGTTGAGCTCTACTGGTCTAATAATCCTGACATCAAGGTGTGGGGTTTAATTGCAGGGCTAGCAAAAAGCAACCTTGGGCGATTGGATTGCATCAGAGAGCAGAATCCATACGAAAATGCAAAAAAAATATCTGGATTTGGTGGGTTTTGGGTGCGTTTAGCAGTTACGGGCCCTTTAGGATGCCTGGTGTCTCTGCATGCTTCTGAAAATCAGCCTGCAGTGTCTCTTCACTGAATCCCACATCACCCCCTCGCTCCCCACTCACCCGCCATGGATGAAACCACCACGATGCTGCCCTCGCTCTCCTTCAGCATGGGCAGGGCAGACGTGGCCATGGCCACGTAGCTGAGGAAGTTGATCTCCAGGAGCTTCCGGACGTGCTCAACATCCCCATTGAAATAACCGAAGTATGAGGTGCCGACGTGGTTCAGAATCAGCATGTCCAGGCCTCCTGCAGGCAGAGGGGCAGGTGTTAGTGGAAGAGGGGTACAGCCAGCAGAACAGAGCCCTTCCTGGGAGCAGAGTAAATGGAGTCAGAAGAAATCAGGTTTTTGGGTCAGAGTTGTGGCCTGCCATCTCTGGAGTGGGGATAGAATCTGGATGGTGGCTGCCAGTAACAATTCTGTTGTGATTTTTTCTTTTTTTCTTGTTCAAAACACAAATACCACAGCACAAGGGAGGTCATCCCTGAGTTGTCTGTGGGCCGGGGTGGGAGTGCTCCACGCAGCGCTGAAATATTGCATTTCCGTGGCTGTGACCCATGGCCGCAATAGCGCGGCTGTCGTGGGCCTGATGGGCCATTGCAGAGCGCAGGGGTTGGGGGTGACGAAATCCAGGGTTACGATACTGGGACAGGATGTCACGAGGGCACAGAGCTGGAACTGGCAGCGCGGTTCCGTTTGAGCTGAAGCGATGAAGCTGGGTAGAGGAGTGGGACTGCAAAGGGCAAAATTAGGGAAAAACCCCTCCCGTCTCACCCCATCGCCATCTCTCCTGCTTTTATTAGTGGCCACGTGGCAAAAAGCAGCGTGGCCGTGGAGAGATGCAACGTGCTGCTGCCGTTTGCGAGGCTGCAGACGTACCCAGCGAGGTCTCTGCCTCCCGCACCACATGCTCGGCGAAGGCCATGTCCTCCATGGTGCCACTGATGTACCGCGCCGAGGCTGCGCCCAGCGCCCGGCACCGCTCCACCACCTGCAACACCAGCACAAACCATCAGAAACCCCCGCCCGGCCCTGGGGAGCCTGGTGTGGTAGCGAAAGGGGGTGCCTGTGCTCCCTGCAATGTGTCTTCAACTTAAAACAGCGTTTTGGAGTTTTGGAAGTAGGTTTGGGGCCTTTTAAGCTTCAAAGGGAGTCTGAAAAATGATTCCTTCGGTGGATGCGTTACTCAAGGCGGTCTGGCTCTTCCTGGGCGCAGTCTGTGCCGGGATTGCGTGTGTGTAGGGTGAGCAGGAGTGTCTGCGCTGCGGTGGAATGAGGGTGGGTGTGTGTGTGTGCCGAGGGAGCCCCTGTGCAGGGGATGTGTGTTCATACCTCAGCAAGCTCAGATATCGCAGTGCTTTGTCTGCAGGAGAGGGGTTTCTGTTCACGCAGGAGTCCCAGGCAGCGCATGTATGCACAGTGTGAACGTGACCGTGCCTCTGGTGTTTGTGCCTTGGCAATTACACGTGCGTGTGTTCATGCGTGTACCTGTGGTGTGAGATTGGGCTTCATGTGTGTGCACCGCTGTGAACACGTGTGTGCGAGTGCTCATTTACTTTCTGCAGCTTGGCCTCGGTCCGCGCGGTGATGAGGACGTGGGCTCCCATCCGCGCCAGGTGAAACGCCAGCTGCTCCCCGATGCCGGTGCTGGCGCCCGTCACAATCACCCGCTTCCCTTTCAGCATCTCTGAACGGGGACCAAGGCAGGGGATTTAACTTACTCAAACCCTGCGCAAACCAAACCAAACCCAACCCTCTGCCCTTCAGTTAAGCAGTTAATAGGAATCGAGTGCAGAGCATCCGGCACCAGGACATCTCATCCATCTGGAAAAGCCGTGTGAGCAGCAGCTGCGGCTCCTCGCTGAACGCAGCCACACGGCCACAGCGCCCGGCTCTTTCAACAGGGTTTTTTTTTTCCACAAGTCAGAACACAACTTAAAAACACCCTGACTGCTTTGTAATAAAAATCAGCCACTACATGCACGCCTTGAAACTTAAAATCCATTATTTAAAAGTCACGTTTATAAATTCTTTTGCTATGCATTGGAAAACAGAGCTTTTGGAGCCCTCTCCCTCTCAGACCCCTGCCTCACCTGCTTCCCCAGGAAGTATTTCTGCATGATACTTGCTCGGTTCAATTTCCAATCTTTGTTAAAGCAAGTTTCCAGTATCAGCCATCTCAAAAATGCTCAGACGTGGCTTGGTCCAAGCTCTCTTCAGTTTCTATGCAAAACGCTCAAATGTGGCTTTTAATATTTTTCCCTTAAAAGTTAAATTCACTTTAAATACTTACCCGGTTTGAAGTCCTCCCTCGCAGAATAAAACCAGAAGGCCAAAACCAATCCCAAAAAGGGAATGAGAATCTTTTGCAACCAACTCATCCCACTGTGGAGTCAGGAAATAAAGCATAAAAGAGAAGAGAGGAGAAAAAAAACCCAAACCCTCTGCAGAGCTGCTCTGGAGGGAAGCAGCAATGCGAAGCCTTTAAAACCTGTTATCGGAGGCACTGCAGCTTCCCCAGCTCTGGAAAATCATGGGCGGATGGATGAGCGAGGCAAACCCTTTGATTTGCTCCCCCCTGGAGCTGGCGAGCCCCGGCCTAACCCAGAGCGCTGTTTGGGATCTGCCCGGCTCTTTTCATATTTCCTGTCCTACGTTAAAATGCCGAATTTTGCACAACACCCTGAAGAGGTGTGTCTTTGCTGAGCAGCGTCAAGTTTCACTTCAAGAGCATCAGAGCGGCAGCCTGGTGCAGGTAGATAAACGTCCTCCTCTACTCCCGCTGACCCGCACACGGGTGTGTGTGGAGATGCGATCTGGGTCCCAGCGCTGCCGAAATCCTGGCGGCCATTTGGGTGCTGGGGGAGCGACTGGGGGCTGCTGTGCCGCGGCGGGGACACGCAGCAAAGGTCCTGTGCTCCCAGGGCGTCGCAGCTCTGCGTCCCAGGGCAGCTGCCCTCTGCAGGGGTGCGGGCAGTCCCCAGCGCCTACCACCCCAAACGGCTCCAAAAATGAGGAAGGGCTTAGTTTTTTAATCTGTACTGATTCCTGTGAGCAGATGAGGGAGCAGGGGCTGAGAGGGCTGAGCTGAGCCCATCCCGGGAGTGCAACCCCTCCTGCTCCCAGGGGCCGTTCGGGCACGGGGAGGTTTGCAGTGAAATACTGAATATTGGTTTCTGCAGAGAAATAAGGGTCCTTGCTGCCACGGTTCCTGCTTTGAGTTTTGCATGAGCGTTGTTCTTATTTTCAAGTGAATATAGTCTGAGGAAAAACCATGTAACATCCGCCAGTTCCCTGAGCACGGGCAGGAGCAAACTCAACACCGTGACCTTGCGCAATGGGGATAAATGATGCTCTGGCACTGGGATCCTCATCGCAGAGTACAGGTACCTGCTGGGGTACACACTGAGGGGTTTGTGGGGCTTGGGGTGCTCCTGGCGCTGCCTCACTGCAGCCTCTGCTTTCTCAGTGGGCAAAGCCGTGTTTGTGGGGACAAAAACCTCATCTGCAATGCAGGGGCTGCACCGTGGTCTGATTTACATGGGTACGATGCTGTGGTTGTCCCTCTTGGATGCCTCACCATAACCAGCCAGAAAGAGCTATTTAAAGAATTTTTCCTCCCCCTATTGCAGCTTTAAAATAAAGATTATTTAATTTAATGATACGGTTGGGCAGTGGAGCTCTCTGCCATTGCCTCTGCTTTATAGATTATATTTTTATTTTCTGCCTTCCTACCTCAGTCCCAACTTTCCTTCCGATAGGGAGCGCTCAGCCCACGCTTGGCGAGATAACCCCAGTGCAGTCACTGCCTTTTCCTGCCTCCCTTTGCTTTGAACTTGGGTCATGATCATGGGGCAACTGGTCCATTCCTTGGCTTGAAATAAATGAACCCATTGACTTCAGCTCAGCTGCCGTGCTGTCAGTGTTGCCAGCAGGGAGAGAGGCTCATCTCAGATATTGCTGTTGGTAAAGCAATAACCACCAACCTTTGTGCGCTGGGCTGGGAAGGGCAGCCTGCTCTTTGCTCTGCGGGGCTGGGGGCAGCCCGGGCGGGTACGGAGCCAAACTGGTGCGGTGGTTAATGGGAACTGCAGGTTTGGTTTGGGGGTTCTGTGTGAAACAAAGCAGCTGATAATAAAGCCTGAAATACTGAGTATTTTGAATGTAACTTACACAAATTGTATTTTATAAAAGGCATATTTAGGGTGTCCTGTGCGGATATGAAGCCCGGGGGTGCTGGGTGGTCCCTGGGATGGCTGGGGGCTGTGGTGGCAGCCGGAGGTGCGGGATCCAGCCGGGTTTTGCTGCCCGCAGGGTTTGCTCTTGCCCATCTGTCGCCCTTCCAGGGATCTGCTGCTCCTCACTCCCACTCGCAGCTTTTTCTGGGTTTGTTTTCCTGCGTGCAACTTAAGAACTTGTTTTTAACCTTTTCCTGGGGGCGGGAGAGGAGGACAGGGAGAGGCTGCTGCTGAGAGGGGTTTTCTGATCCCTGCTGGTCCTGGCCACGCGCTGCCAAACCTTTGTGCCTTGGTGCAGGGGAGCGCTGCGTTGTGCCTGGCCCCGGGGGATTGAGCACAGCCTCTGGCTTCTGAAATGGCTCTACCCAAATGATCCTGGCCAAATCCCCCCGCTGCAGGTCACTTCTGTGTCCTTTGCTCTTTGAAGCTGTGTTTTTCGAGGGTTGACGCTCGGCATCGTGCTGACCGCTCTGCGCAGGGGGCGTTCTTCATTTACTGCTGCCCAGAGCCCTCTTGGAGGAAGCGAAGACGTGAAGGGAACTTGTTCTGACACCGAAGTGGTGGAGGGGCCATGGGGGAGCTGCCAGAGAGCCCCTGCCGTGTCCACGGCCCCACATTGCCTGGGAGAGCACATTTGGGGCAGGTTTGTGCATGCAGCCCAGTGACTCAAAAGCGCTTGGCAGGAGTTGGGATACCACTGCTTTTTTCTCTCTTTCAAGTGAGATTTGGCTTTTTTACAACCTGTTATCAAGTCTTTGTTAAGTGCAGAGGATTTTCCTCCCCCTCGTCTTTGCTTTCCTTTGTCACGTCGACATTAAAATGTTATTTCTCATACCCAGCTCTCCCAGCAGACTTCACCATGAGCACAGATCTAATTCCTTTCTTTACCAATGGGGATATCACCATTATGAAGCGCTGCCCTCGATTATATGAGGCTGATGCGTCGATGCGATGCTATTGAGCCATGACAGATGCATGTGTGTTTCAGCACGGCTGTTCACCGCCTCACCAGGGCTCCTGGACACGGCCCATGGGCAATGGCAACGTCCTGCAAACACCATCGCTGTCATGGCTGCACCCCTCCCAGAAAATGTGCTTTTAGGTTTGAGGTGATTGTAGGACTGGGTTTGGTTTGACGTGAAATTTCTACTCCCTGCTGGTTTAGAGAAAATACTGTGATGTTTAGGCCATTTCTAAGCACTTAATGTATTTTTTTCCCTTTGTGACCAGGTTGGGAATTGCTGCCTTGATGTTTGATGGTGCTGTGGCTGCTCTGAGCCTTGGCCGCCATCCACGTTCCCAGTGCCCTTGGTGTTGGGTGGCAGAGGCTGATGTGCTTATCAGAGCCCCTAAATTTAGCCTGGCAGCTGTGGAGACATCCAAACCACAAATAGTGAGAGAGGGCTCCCCAAAGACACTCGGCTCGTGCCTTTGAAGCCTTTGGCCTGCGGGGGGTCATGCGTGGCCTCCATCTCCCTATGGTGGAGTTCTGGACAGCAGCTCCCTGCTGAAATGAGAGCTCTGAAGAGGTGCTGCAGGATGGGTACAGACCATTACTCACCAGATCTCACGCCAGCTGCAGCTTTCCTGAGGATTTAATGGTCCAGAAAAATGTCACGTTTACAGGTTAAGGTGAACTGGATTCAGACAAGTCTTAAAGAGAGTAACAGAAATGAACCTCGTGCGAGCTCAGCAATGCAACTCACACCTTGGGCAATGTGTGGCTCTCCTCATGACTGTCTCCTTCAGGATTTTGGTTTAACTTAACTTAAACACTCCAGATGCTTCTGCACCATCTCTTGCCTGTACTGACTATGCATCTTATTCTGTCTGGTTGCTCTCTGGTGTTTATAACTAAAATTTCTCTCTGCAATTCACATATGGGCTTTTGCAATGACTGCGCTCTGCTCCGAGGCCGGGGTGCCTGGATGCTGTTTGCTGGGCGCATTTGTGGCAGTGGTGTTGGCCAGGGCTTTGTGGAGTTTGGCATCAAAATACCATGAGGAGGCTCAGGAGACAGAGTGGGAAATGGGATGGTTTAGAGAGTCCTGCCGTGGTTTAGCAACAGGGAAGTTTGCTGAAGCCTTCTAATGTGCTGCATCTGGCAAGTCTGCTATTCATCATAGTTTAAGTGATGTTAAGTGCTTTACTAAGCCTCCATGTGCACTGAATTTATCACTGTGTGGTTTAAGTAAGACTCCATGTGGTCGTTGTGGTAAAATCAGCCATTAATAAGTGTCTGATTGGCTGCTCTGCAGAGAGCCGGTCCTGCCCGATGTCGGTGCAGCCCACGGTGGCAGTGGTAAGGCCAGCCCTGACCTCCCGGGCTGAGGTTCAGGGTGACATGGGGGCAGTAGCAGCCCCTGAGCCCGTGGGACGTCAGAGATTGTCTCTGCAGGATGTGGTTCTACCGAGTTGGCTCTGGAGCCGCCGGCAGCGCGTGGTTGAGCTGTCTAATCCCGTTAGCTGCCTTAGGAGGAACTATTTTGACTGCTCCACAAACCTCTTTGCTTTAAGCTCATAAACCCATGGCGGGGTAACTGTGGAGAGGAGGTGTGGGCAGCACGACGCCAGCATGGCGTGAGGAGGTGATCGCAACCCAAACCCAGAGGTGGTGCAGCTCAGCCTGGACGGGCACACCAGACTCACAAACCGGGCTGCTTGAGCACAGCTTTAGCTCCTCATTTCCTAAATTTTCCCTTTCCTATGGGGCAGGAGGAGACACCTACAGCTTGTGAGGATGGGCTAATCTTGGGAACTGATGTGTGGTTGATGGAGTTTGCAGCTGCCTTGGACAAGGACGTGGTTCTCATCTCGGTTTAATCCATTGAACAGCTCAGCTGTGCCGCAGCAGCGATGTGTGACAGCTCAGACCTGGAGATATTTGGGTATTTTCACACCCTGCACAGGTTTATCCACGCACCAAGCGCACTGCAGGGAATTGCAGGTCAGCCTTACCCATCCCCGGGACTGTGCTGCAAACACAAAACCATTTAAAGCTGGAGTTGGCAGGGGTGGACACACAGACACATCTCAGCTGATTGCTTTCTTCAGGCCTGAATTCTCCTTTCATGCTTTCCCATGAAATTTCCACTGGTGTCGATGAGGTGTTGCATTGTTTAACCATGCCAGAGACCAAAATCTTGGTTACAGACTAAATGAAGTGTTTCTTGGCTGCTTTTAATGGGGCTCTGCTCCTTACTTTATACCCGATTTAATCCCTGAACAGACTCAATAGGATTCCTCCTCCACAGTGTGCTGCTGGGGTTTTTTTGACAGAAATAATTGTCGACAAAATGAATTGTGGATTATGTATGAAAATGTAAGGGTGAACTTCAGCTGCGTTCTTAGATTTTTGGAATCTGATCGTAACTTGTGCAGCTTGGGAGGGAGCTGTGCTCATGACGCTGATGTTGGGCAGTGCCTTTTCATTTTCCACCGTGTCCTGCAGTTTGTAGCCATGGTTTTGCTGTCAGCTCCATACTGGTGTTCACTGGTACATCTCCAGGTCTCGGTGCGTGGCCTGCTCCCACCTCTGCCCTGCTGGCCCTGTCTGCCTTAGAGCAGATAAAGACGATTTTCTGCCCCGGCCGTGATGGGCAGGGACCGTTTATCTTCCTCGCTTCTCCAACGTGGTCTGAGTCTCTCGGCTGCAGAGTCTGAAGGGTTTATTTGACCCACAGGACACAGTCCTGAAAGCAACAGATTCTCAATGAGCCCAGGAAAGATATTTTAAATAGGTTAAAGTTCTCTTGTGAGTCTGGCAGTGCCCTGGGTCCAGTCCTGAAGCTGGGATCCGTTTCCACACCCTCCAGAGTTGTCTCTGTCCCTGCTTCGCTCTTTCCATCTGTGAGACTCCTGTAATAGCTAATATAATTCTGCACTATTAGGTGTCTGTGGTGGGTTTCTGAAGGATCCCAGTAAAGCTGGAAGATGGTTTTTAAGCTTTGCCATGCCCTGTCAGAGGATTGCTGGCGCATGGACAGGGTTGTTCGGGTTTTTTGAACAGTTCTGGGCACACGCAGCCATGGTAGGTACACAAATGTGTGCCATTAAACCCAGATAACCCCAGGAAGGTACAACCCCGCCTCCTGGTCAGGGCATGCGAGACAAATGCCACCTCCTCCTGCCCGAGCTGACCCATTTTGGCAGGGAGCAGCTGATAGAGGCACAGGAACACCAACCCCCGGGTCCCAGAGCAGCCTCGCCAGGGGAGGCTTCATTGGGAGGGTGCAACCACCCCCCTCAGCCTTCCCTGGGCCCCCAGATGCCCCCCAAGAGCCAGAGGCACCAGTGAAACCTGTTTGCAAATCTAAGAGAAGGGTTTGAAATGAATGCAGCTAGAGAGCACCGGTACCATATAAAATATTTATTGATTTTTGCAAAATGTTGTAAAATGCGTCTGTAATAAAAATAAGAAACCATGCTGTGCACCTTGCACATGTTTATACCAACAAAAGGTATTTTTTTCCCCACTGCTGCACAGCAGCAAATAAAACCGTTCGCTTCTTCCAAGTCTTGCACTTGCGGTCTCCTTCAGCCAAACCTTCTTGCTGGAACCACACCAGGTACAGGACGGGACGGGACAGGGCAGCGGAGTCTCTTGGCGCTCAGGACGCGTGCTGCCGGGTCAGCAGCGCCCGCTGCAGCCCCCCCTGCGCCTTGTTCTTTTCCAAGATCAAATCCTCCTGTTTCTGAGGAAGCATCTGCTCTTGTGTTGGGGCAGGTTTCTTCTCCTCCTCCTCCTCTAGCCTCCCTTCGGAGGTGAAAGGGCTGCACACCGTCTCCACCAGACCAATAACCACTCCAAAGAAGGCCAGCACGCTGCCCAGCATGTACAGCTTCACCATCTTCCTGTTGGGCTTCTGGCTCAGCATTTCTTTGGCGAAGGGGATCAGCTCATGCATGGTTTCCATTTTTTTGCGGCAGATCTGGGAGATGTCAGCTCTACAAGAGAGGAGACGGACATTAGTTAAATCCAACTGCTTTTTCCCTGCAGTGGTCAGAGCCCTCCAGGCAGTCCAAGCTCCCTGCAGACCCCCCCGGCCCTGCTTTAAGTGGCGATTTTTGATTCTTTCTTTTTGCCTCTAGGCTTCAAGCAAACAAGATCCCCCCTCCATCTC
>NW_010182319.1:0-19472 GCF_000695765.1 Mesitornis unicolor | reverse complement strand
TCCCTAACGTTCTGTGATTCTGTGATCCTGAGATGGATGACTGATGGTCTTGGCTGTATATGGTTTTATGGGTTAACATGTCATGAATAGGAATTAGTGGTTTTTTGAGTTCTAAAATGAGAGATTTTGGGATCTTCCTTGAAGTATTTCTGCTCTGTAGTACAATGAGTGTTGGACTTAGTCTCCGTGGTTTAGCATCTCTATAGTTCTTGCTGCATGTGGTAGTTCAGTCTGAGAAACTGCTAGATTATTTTTTTTTCTTTCCAAGTGAGAAGGCTTATGATGCTTTTGTTTGTTTTGATAACGCCTTGATTGATTATTCACTCCCTTGATTACATCAATGTGTTTGTACACTTTTAGATATGTTATTAGATGTTGCCTACTGTTGGATGTAGAATTTGAGTTTTCAAGTTATCAGTTATTTCTGATTAGATCTGACTTCTTATTGGATGTAGAAGAATGCTTTAAGACAGGATATTATTGAGTTGTTTTTCCTCAGTATAAGCTGAGGCCCCTGCAAGAGACAGGAAACTGAAATTTGCTTAGTTGATTTTTGAAAAACAGATTAGGGTGTTGCATAAATATCTGTAGTTGGTGTTTGCATGGTAATGGATGGCATGATTACTTTTCAGATAGCTATCTGGTTGAGTAGTTAGCATAGGAACCATCTCCTCATCTTCTGTTACATGGTATTTTATCACTGTATGGTAAGTGAGTACTTGTTTCCATGTAGCACAAGTTGTTGGTTTTTTTTTAAATTTGATTTCTTTTGTGGTAGGTATTTTTTTCTCCCCAGGTGGTGGTATAGTGTATTTTTACATCATTGTATGTATATTTTAAAAAATGTATGTAGAAAGTCTAGATTATCATGTCTTTTGCTTAGGAGCTGTCACTGTTTACCTTGGCATCTTCTTTTCTGGTGCATATTTTCCATTTCAAATGCCATATTTTAGCATTTTGTATGTTGTTGCTATGTTGTAATGATGAGTAATGTGTTAATGTTAGCACGTTATTTTAGCAACACAGGAGTGGCCTGAAGATCCGGACAGAATTGTCTGTTGAAAAATACTTACAAGCTAATTGCAGACATGGGAATTTTTATGACATAAAGAGATAAGTGACCTACAAGAAGGTTAGAGGGATGTCATAATGTATATTTCCCATAAGAACACTGGATTAACATAATTCATTAGTATCTCTATTGAAACAAAACTCCTTCTACTACTCTGTTTTTTTAATGGTTTCATGCAGTTTTTGAAATCACATATTTGTGAAATGTGAGTATTGTTTCAGTACTTAGTAATTCAGGTCTATTAGTTTATTGTCAGTACATTTTTTAAAACACAGTTTTGAGCATGAAAAATTGTTGTAACTTTTTTAATGAACTGAAAAATCCAATTTTAAAAGTTTCTAGATGGCCCTGAGGATGTGGCCTTAAGGATATGGACTTGCATTAGACAGTAATGCAGTCTTAAATAGCTAGTCTGAGCTACTGTGTGAGACAAGGCTAGTCAATAGTCAGCGTGAGACAAGTTTACTTAAATCTAGCAGCAGCAGCTCTACATTTGACTGGCAGTGTACAGCTATTAAATCAACTTACAGACCTGGTCCAGCTCCAGCTCCAGCTAAAATGAGGAGAGGTGTACTATTGAAATCAAATCGAAATTGATTTGGACTTTGACTGACATTTTCCAAATGGTTTAATTATAATAATGATTCTGAGTGTGCCAGCAGGATAGAAAAATTTAAAAATTTTGTTGCGTAAGGTATTGAAAAAATCCAAAGTGGCCAAAGATCAAAGAAAATAAAATAGGACTGAAGGAAAGACACACAAGAAGCTGAAAGATGAGTCAAAGCCTTATCTTGTGTAAACAGGTAGCAGGAAAAAGAGGGAATGTTTCCTATGACAACTGTGGACCTGAGTCCACATGTGCTATATGTCTAAAGGGGGCAAGATGTTGTATGAGTAATTCCTATGCCACAAGTACACTTTGAGAGCAACTGTTTTAGCACAGTCATTTTTCTTTGACATTTAAGCTTCTACTGTGGTAGGTGCTGTAGAAATTTCCAAGAAAAATGTATTTTTCTGAAATATTAGAACTTAAGACATTGTATCCTGAGGATACCAGGGCAAGACGTGCTGTCAGCCTCCGTGTACTAAGGTAGGGAGTGGTCAGGCACAAACATGACAAAGTGTGAAAACGAAGAGCGGATGCCAGCCATGGTGCCCACACTTGTTGGCTTTCCCTGGAACCAGTGAGGCCAGTGGAGCACCAGGTCCTTTGTGACACTTCACACACACTGAAATCCAGAGCCAGTTGCTCCTCTAGCCCTGGGGCTCCTTGATGAACCATGCTGTGGGGTGATCACTTAGAAGGTCACTCAGCTCCAGGCAGTCAGCATCTGGAGCAGTGATGTGTATGTCCCAGATTGGGTGCACTTCCTAGCAGAAACAATTTTGCATATCTCATCATTTTTTCCACATCAAACAGAAATAAAAAATATTTGAGAGGATAGTTCTGCATCACTTAGTCTCTCCCTTGCTTGTTTCTGTTTTCTGAGATATTGCTGACTGCAGATTCAGAACCATCTACGTGATGATCTGCAGTATGAAGTTCTCAAAATAAATACCATAAATTTAATCTGCATTTTGGGAAGATTCTTGAAATTTCTGTATTACTCATTGTTGGCTGATTTGGAGGCACTTTGCAATGATGAACATCCTGTTGTTAATGAATACTGTATGTGTCGGATGTTTTATGTTTAACTTTTTTCATCAGCAAAATATGGGGTAATATTTTTTAAATGGAAAGTTTTAAGAAGTTGTCTCTTGAAAAACACTTTTAAGTTAAGTGGTATTGCCAGAAATACTAGTTCTGCTTTCTCTGTTTTGTATTTTCCTGGCTGAATTATGCTCTTGACTAGAATAGTCAAATCTTAGAAAGAAGTTCCAAAACAAAAAAGCTGAGGCTTTAGGCAAGTTGTGAACTAATTATCCCTCAAGAGAAGAGGAAGTAAATGTTTCCAGCACACTGCTGACAGAGATGCAGAGCATTCTGGTATGCCCAACATGAATATTAAAACTACCCCCTCAGTGCTCTCTTACTGCTAAAATAAGCAATACAATTGTGTAAAGAAGTCTGGCTTAGAGAAGAAAGAGCAGCAGGCTTTTGTAATCATGTGAATTGATTATCCATTGGAAATAACAACTGGTGTTAAAACCTAAGGTGCTCTGGCCTGATCTGAAGGGAAGAAAATCCCCTATGGGAGATAAAAAGGCAGAGCAGGCATGAAGGTGAGGGATGTGGCTCTTTGTGCATATCCTGTGAACATGTTTCTGCAAAGAAACAGCTACTTTCCTTTAGTTTGAGGCTGAATACTTTACTAAAACCCTAGCGAACTGCTGTTTTGCTTTCATGATTGTCCTGGTTTGAGCTAAGTAGAACTAATTTTCTATTTAGTGATTTTACTTTTCAGCTCAATCTCTTTTAAGTGGCTGAACTTGCTGAAAACTAGCAGCATGTTTTTCCCAGACAGTGTGAACTGATAAGCTCAAGGCCAAGTGTCTCATGGGTGCAGTGTCTGTGCCTACGAGGGGGAGCGTACCCAAAACTGACCAACGGTATTCCATCCCACATATGTCATACTTGGTATAAAGCTGTGGGATCATAAGGGTCTCGACCCTTCTTCCATCTTGGAGTCCTTCCATCTCGGACCTTTCCGTCCGTCTCGATCCTGCAATGGCCAAAATCTGAGCAGAACCCTGCTGGTTCATCTGCCGCTGATCCTGATTTGTGTGTTCCTGCATCCTGCTCCCACTGCTGCTGAGTTTGGTCTGGGACTTTTCCAGTGTCCTGCTCTGCAGAACCTCTGGTGACATGTTCGTCATTGGGGGGAGGGTGGGGGAAGGATTTTATATAGGTTTTGTATATATTTGTACATATCTGTATATATTTCATTATTTCCCTATTTACAGTAATTATCCTGTAGTATTACTTTTATTGTTTCATTAAATCTGTTAGTTGGGGTTTTTTTTCCAACCCGTAAAGTCTCTCTCCCTTATTCTCTTTTCTTTTCCATCTTGGGGAGGCGAGAGGGGTTAATAGAGAGCATCTGTCCAGGAATTAGTGGCCAGCCCAGCCCTAAACCACAACAATGGTAATGAGTTTTATGTGAAGGAAACACACAAAAGTTGGGGAAGGAAAAGTGAAATTTCAGCTAATAAAAAAGCACAAAGGTTTTAGTTACTTTTTAAATGTACATCCAGAACAGTCACAAATGAGAGAGAGAGAAAGGTATTGTGACAGTAATAAGCATTGAGAAGATGTACAAGCTGTGAGACTTCGCAGAAATGATGTTTTTAACTGACTTTTCTTCTTGTTTTAAGTGCTTGAAATATAATTCAGATGTTGCTGAATGTCTGGTTTTTGCTACCAAAAACATTTAACACCTTGTGCTGCAGCAAGCAGTACAATTTAGAAGCGCAAGTCTCTGTTTTTCTAAGATACAAAAAATGCTTGCAAAATAAGCACAGTAGAATTGTGTTTACTAGGTAATTTATTCAAGTTTCCAGTTAAGTGGTTTCCAATTTAAAAAGTTGTCCTAGTTGGAAAATAAAAAGTGGTGCAGTAAATATTTTATCATTTTCTTAAACATTTATTTAAGGCCCATGCTGGAAAAAATGGAGTTCGGGATATCCAATCTACAGAAGATGTTTTCTAACATAGCGAAATGAGTGATAATTTTGTCCTAGATAAACAGCAATCCTTGGTATGAAATACAGTATAACCTTAAAAGTTTTGTAGTAACCAAGTAATATCCCAATTTATCATATCTTGAAGTGAAGAAGACCTAGCCATGACTATGTTTATCTCTGCACATGTGAGTAATCCTTCTAATGTGAAGGCATAACCTAACAAAAAAAAAACCAACCTTTGAAATTTTTTATAAGGAAAAGAAAGGTACTTTTTCCCCTGAGTCTTTTAAGCAGTTACCCACAAAAAAAACCACCACCAACAGCAAAAGCCATCACTATATACTTACCTTCCACATTGATATGCTGTATAAAATTTCTTGGAAAGAAATCCTAAAAAGCCTTTTAAAAAACAATTTTTAGCTGTGTTAACAAGCATGCAGTGTTCATAATAGCTGTACAGCCACGCAGCAGCGTCTCCTGCCTCACCTCAAACTTGACCCTTAATTATTCCAGGGGTGGAATACACACCTCTCTGTCCTCCCTCTGACCCATGCAGTACGCCCGGCATTTGATCATACTAGGGGGTCCTGTTTCTGGCACTTCTTGGAAGGAAATAGGATGTTGTTTTTTTTCTCAGCAAGTCACTGTGCTATTTGGTTTGTTAAATTATACTCAGAAATAGGATCACAGCTTGGTTTTGCTGACCTGTACCTTCAGGAGAATCTAGTAACTCAGCTCATGAGGAGAAGCTTTAGGTTTTCTCTGGCTCCTGAGAAGGACTTGGAGGAGATGTCTGTGGAAAAGCATATGAACTAGGCAGGTTTAGGAAGAAAGTTCAGATCTACCTTTTCAGGGTGAAATACCTACAAGAATACTTAAAGGAGTGTATTTGGAACTTATTTGTAAAGCACCACATTGTTATCAGCAATACATAATCCAACAATAATTTATTCATTGTATTTATGTGGACATATTTGTCCCAAGAAAGATCATTGAAAGGATTTCTTTTTTTTAGAACAAGAAACAGCTATAATTTCTCCAAAGGTGCACAAAAGATCACTAGCGAATGTTGTTTTCTTCTAATGTGACTAGGGAAGTGAGAAGTATAAAGCTTCTAGCCACTGTTTTTCAGATTACAAAACTCTCTCGCTCCTGTTTTTTTCTTTTGTGTGACTTTGAGGAATATGAACATCTTAACTGCTTATGTTATATTGATCTGATATTTATAAATTTGTGAACATTCAAAGTCATCACCCCAAAGATGTTTAGGCATTGCCTTTGCATTTTTTTAATGTATATTCAGAAATTCTCTCTGGTCTCAATTACTCGTTATAAAAAATTCTATGTCAATTTGAATTTTTCTCTGTCTACTTGAAATCAGACTGCTATTTTCTTTTTGCTTTTTATATTTATGCCTGGAATAATTTAAATATGGCCATTTTGTGTAATGTAATTCACAATGTGTAAATGCAAGTACATTCATTTAAGTGAGCTAGAAAAATGTACTTCATGGACAGTAATTGCTCAATGCAATCTTTTTCAGAGGATGAAAAAATGATTTATCTCACTATTTCCTCCATAAGACCTGATTCTACAAGAATGCCTAAGAGAAACTTAGTGTCTTTAAGTTTTTCCAGGCTATGCTTTTTAAAGGCACTTTACTTCTTATGAGAATTGGCCTTGTGAAGTCCTACTGGTATTTTGTCCTTTTTTCTTTACTCAGTATGCCAGCCATATTGCTTGAATTAGGCTCCCTAAAAAAGCAGTGAAACTATTGCAATATGATTTCTGCTTTGATAGATAAAAGGTTCAGGAGAAAATAAAGTTTATTCTTCAGTTTTGAGACTAAGATGTAAATAAATATCACTACTTTCAAGTGGTTCATTAACAGTGCATTTTTAATGCCAGGATTTTGTTCTCACATGAGGTCAGTTGGACTGATGTCACTGGACTATTGGCTCATTAACCTGTGAAATAAAATAAATATACATGAAAGTTAAAGAAAAAGTCCATTAAAACATGACAATAATACCAAAAATAAGACTGGATTAATTATGCATTTGGAAAGACTTTATTAGTATATGTGGGCCTGTCCTTTGGAAGAATACCTTTTTACCATAAATGGAAAATGTTTTACTTGGTGTGAGCATCAAATGTGTTATTACAAGATACTAGATTAATTCTTTCTAATGGTAGGCAGCAATTAAAGACATTAAGCACTTTTCCTCCAGCTTGATTTTTGATACAGCTGCAGTTTCATTGAGTACAATGTATTATACAGCACCAGACATTCCCTTGCAAGGAAAGAAGCTGCAGTCACCTCTAACCACCATTACCTGCTTCCTATCAGCTACCCAGATTTTCAAATGCCTACATAATGCATATGCTGAAGAAAACTAGACATCCTGAAATTGATAACTTTAGCTCTGGTATTCCACTGATTTAAACTGTAACACAGATGACACTGAAGGGAGAATTTGCCTCGTTGTCTGGCCCACACTATGTGGCAATCTATCCTCTTCCATGTGATTCTAATCCTTTAGCAATGCACACCATCAGAGATGCCATCGTAGCCTTTCACTAATAAATGTAAACCTTATTTCATATAATTTCATTTTTAATGGAAATTCAAATAATTTAATTGTATATACTGTTTTTAAATCTTACTTCTCATTAATTTGAAATGTATTAATTTGTATAACTGTACTGTAAAAATAGTTTAATAAGTAGCAATAATGAAAATGTTAATGATGTGAGAAATTGCTTGGTCTAGTTCTAGTATCTAATGAGAACTGTCTCTGCATCAGATGGAGCCAAGCTCAATACTCAGTCTTTCATACATTGACTATGACCATGTTTATTGGGAATGATGTTATGTACTATATTTAGTAATAAATGCAAATATTATTGAACTCTGGAAAAATTCTGATAAGTTAGTATTTTCTTCAGTGATAAGCTGAGTTAAACTTTGCAAAATCTAATTAAATGAAAAGGTTCTTTCTACATTGGACGCTCTGTTGCCAGACTGACGAACTAAACCAGTGGTCTGATCTGTGTGGTGTGTGTGTGACAGTGGCTGATGTCAGGTGTAAGCAGTGTGATGCAGTAGAAATTATGGACTGCATTCACAAGAGACTTCCCCACATCTGAGCAAGCAGTTGGCTTCTGCTTTGAAGTAAGACTGGCTGATTGTACATGGTTTTGACTAATGAAACCGTTGCTGCTCTGATAAATCCACAGTTAAGTGCCTAATCCTGTTTAAAATGCAACTAAGTAGTTCTTTACATGAGATGGGAACTGAAAATGCCAGACTTTTGTCATTTATCAGCCAGTACATCCTATGCCTAATGCTAATAAACATCACTTGAGGTGTCTGTTGAGGACTACAGGCTTGCCTAAGCTGGTACACAGCAGTTATATGTGCTGGAGGTATGGCCACTGCTCCCACACAAAGACCAAGTTAACCACACTTTTTGAGGTTTACATTAAGTAGCATTTATGTTGTGTGGCTATAGGTTAAGCTGTGCTACAGACAGCAGGGTGCATGTGGTCTTGAAAAGTCTAGTAAGAATATAGTATCTGGCTGGGGATGAACTGAAACCTGGTGGGCATGTTAGTGCTGCTGAGGAAAAGGGTGCTTGCAAATATTTAGTCAAATTTAAAATGAGTTGCTCTTTAACTGAGAAATTAGTACTTTAGCCAATTATTCTGTATGCACAAAATACATTACCTAATCAGAATTTCAGAGAGATAAGATATTTGGTCAGTCCAGTGCCTTTCTCTATTGTTCCCTTCATAAACAGGGAAAACCACTAGTGGGCTGTTTTTGCAAATATAACAGTAAAAAATCCCCTGTACCTTATTCCTTTTGGATGCATAGTAAAGTGCTGTTAATGACAGAGCTGAGAACTGCAGGAGTCTGGGAGATCCTGCTTACCTAAAATGGAAAGGTTTTGCAGAAAATGAGTTTCCCTAAAGAAAGCAGTCTGTTTGAATGTGTCTAGCTCCTAGGAAAGAATATAATTGTCTTTATTTACTGAGGATTTAAAAGCATCTCCTGAACTCCTGCACTTCATGCATTGTATATACATTGTAAAAAGCCAGACCTCCTCCTCCTGAAGGACTATGCAGGAAAATAATGTTATGTCACATAAAAAGCCAAGAGGCCTCCTGCACAGGGTGCAGGCTGCTTGCCTGACCCTGACTTCAAGAGCAAATCTCCCAAAATGTTTTCTCACTATGTAGCTGCATAACTAGCTATTCTTGTGAATTTTCCTTTCGTATCTCCAGGAAAGGAGATGGAGAAACAAATCTGGAGTTAAGCCCTTGTATACCAGCAGATAGTAGCATTTTATAAGGAGTCTGCATGCATGAACATTTATTTGGGTGTTTTCTAATTTCTCTGTTTATGCCAAGTTACCTTAATGTTAGCATCTCAGTGTTTAAAACTACAAAATAGTGTATTGATTTACAAGCAGAAGTCGGATAAATGAACAAAACAATACCTATTTGAATACTTTGCATTTTTGAAAAGGATACTATGGCATAATTCTAAATACTTTATAGTACGGAATTACTTTTGCTGCTGACTTTGAAATCAGAGTAAACACACATTCACATAAATGGAGCAGATTGGAACTCATGTCACATATAAAAATACTCTTCTCAGAGGGAAAAAAATAATGTGCCTTGAGGCCTGGTCCTTTAGCAAGAAATTCTGACCCAATTCGTACATATTACTTGTAAAATTTATATCCTTCTCTCTCTCAGAGGCACCACATGAAAACTTATGGGGGAAAAATGCATTGTAGATCGCATCAGTGTTTTCTTCTTTATTCCCACAGGCACAACAGCTAACAGATCTGGAGCAAAAACTAGCAGTTGCAAAAGATGAATTGGAAAAGGCAGCCCTTGACAAAGTAAGAAGTGTAACGTAATGTAAGCATGTTTATCTCTATCAGCTATGAATGTTTTAGTGTAATTTGACAAAAACAAATGGAAATCTTGCAAAGATGTAGATGCATGCTTAATTGTATGTACCTGGGAGTAATGCTACTGAAATCAGTGGAACTAATTATGATGTATGAAGTTAAGTACAGCTGCAAAGTTATGTAAGAGTAGGGCAATCAAATGAGAAAGAAACATCTCAAAAACCCACAGAAAGCCAAATGCTACAATTATTTACATGCAAAAGTAGACTAATAAGAATGTGCTTGTAACTGATATGATTTTTGTCTAGGTTTAGTCGTAGTTCCAAGTAGGATGCAGTAGAGACAGTTTTATGAAACTAGAACTACCAGTGTTTGACTACTTCTAACTGCAGACCATTTAAGTTGCAGGTACCTTTTTTCCCTGATTAAGAGCTTTTCTGGATGAACTATGAACTTAAAAGAGATAGAGACAGCCAATGGTCCATCCATGTCTTCAGTGGAGTCTTGGCCTTAACTATTTTGACAATATTAGCAAACAGTTTCAGCTAGAGGAATGGAAGCAATGTGTAAAGCAATGAGCATTTTTGGAATGAGAGCTGTATTTGAAATGAATAATTGAGTGATCAAATCTCAAATTGTGTCCATCAATAGGCATTAATTTTTTTTTCTTTTGGGAGGGTATCAGACATTTCTATTAAATATTAGTTTGTGCTTGTGCTGACAGTGGGCTTAGTGTCTCTCATAAGTCTATTTACACTACAGCACTTTTCTAGTTCTCATGATGGACCCTTGGAAGACTGACAATTTTTGCATTACCACAGGCCCAAATTAGAATAATTGAATCTAACCACATGACAAGAGTATAAACAGATCTGGCAAATCTGATGACATGTGTCATATGTTGGCAGTATTTTGACCAGCAAGCAGCCTATTTTGACCACAATCACATGCAAGGTTATTAAGAACTTTGTCAAACTACATCCTTGGTTCCAGAACTATTTCCTTAAGTTGTATTCTTGCGCTGCCTGTTTATAGATCTTCTGTCAGCAAAGTCAAAATTTAATTTTGCTACCCACCGGATGAAAACAAAGCATTCTGCTCTTACTTTTGGAATGGCAAAATGGCTGGCTGTTGGCAAGGTAGAACAAACACTGGATGGCAGGGGCAGGGGATGAGAGGATGAGAAATTACCCAGAGGGATTCTGGATATAAGGAGTGTGGTTTCAGATCACTGATTTGCAGAGAGCACTTAAGCCATATAATGGCTGAGCCCACATCTTGAAACAAATTTAGTCAGCCTGCTACCTCTGCTAGTTTGGTATCTGAGCTTGTTTTGGCTGTGTCAAATGGTGATTTATGTTCTCTGTGCAGCCTTGAGCCACAAAGATGATGGAGGGAGTGGAGCATCTCCCTTCTGAGGAGCGGCTGAGGGAGCTGGGTCTCTTTAGCTTGGAGAAGAGGAGACTGAGGGGTGACCTCATTAATGTTTATAAATTTGTAAAGGGCGAGTGTCAGGAGGAAGGAGCCAGGCTCTTCTCTCTGATGTCCAATGACAGGACAAGGGGCAATGGGTGCAAGCTGGAGCATAGGAGGTTCAACCTGAACATGAGGAAAAAAATTTTTACTGTAAGGGTGCCAGAGCACTGGAACAGGCTGCCCAGAGAGGTTGTGGAGTCTCCTTCTCTGGAGACATTCAAAACCCGCCTGGATGTATTCCTGTGTGACCTGGTCTGGGTGATCCTGCTCTGGCAGGGGAGTTGGACTGGATGATCTTTCAAGGTCCCTTCCAACTCCTAACATTCTGTGATTCTGTGAAAGACACATTACATTAAAAGAAGTATTCTTAGATCTTCTGTTGTCATTTAGAAATTAAAAAGTCCCTGAGTCAGATGGATAAAGTAATCCTTTCCCTTTTACATTGCCATTAGGTCAGAGACATATCAGTCTGACTCAAGGTTCATACATTTTAATAAGTAGTTACTCATACAAAGTGCTGTCCTTTTTGATGATAATCTAGCATTCCTCCTCACTGCACACATCTTAAGGAAAAGACATTCAATGTTGTCTGGTTGCAAACAAAGCAAACTCCATTCTGTCTCCTATTTCTTTGAGTTTCCATATTGTGCTGTGCATTGATAGTCTTTTTATGGTTGTCTTTGTTCCTAACACTGAAATGTACCCTACTTACTAGTTTTGTTTGTTGATTTTTAAAGAAACACTCATATTTTCCCAGTTATGAGATATATTCCCTGGTTCCAGTTCAGTGGAAGTTTGTTATCTGATGTAAAACATGGAATATTTGTCTGGTTCTAAAAAAACACTTGTTCAGCAATGAAACAATGTATACTGAATGCCATTGCTTGGGATGCATATAACTAAAATATTTTTATACTGTATATGTAATATTTCATATACATAGTATGTAGTGTGTAATATGTTACATATACATATATTTTCCACCAGATTTTGTCATGGTATACCTCACAATCCTTGATTTATGTATCTTCCAGAAAATCATTGAAGGTTGAAATGTGCCTGTATTTTTTGGCACATTCTTAATACAAAGAAGAAAAGTAAGAATTTTTTTTAGGGCCAAATGCCTAAATCCCCCTGAAATGAGTATAAGTAAGTTACCTCAATATCTAACATTTTGCTTGAATATCTTACTGTGATGAAACAAAGATTTAAAATGAGATTTCCTCAGTGTCATAGTTATCTCCCTATCCTTACTGTCGCAGCTTATTTCAATGTCAGACTGCTGTTTTCAATTACACATCTATCTGTATTTCTGTGAGTAACGTAGCAGTGTTCTAGTGTGAGTTGCAAGCGCTTCACCGCTTAAAAATTTTAGTTTTGTTTGATGGACAGTAATGGATCTGGACAATCATATTATTAACAGATGAAAAGACCTATGGTTTATTTACAGTATGTTGCAACAGCATAATACACTCATAAGGGAAATCACCTTTGTTGGATTAAAATCAATCTTCGTCTTTGCAATACTTGTGAACAATTACATCTCTGTAACTATTATATCTAAAAGTCTGGACACTGATAATTGGGAGATTGTGTTTTTGTTTCTTTTCAGATAAAATAATATTTAATCATTATTTGCAATAATCAATGTGGATAAATAAGCATGGAGGAAGGGGAAAAGTCCAGTGACTTTCTAGGCAGTTCAGTGTGTAATGCAGAGTAACATAATTATATAAAAAACCTGTTTTAAACAGCCTTAATTTCTTCCATTAGTAAAAAAAACCCAGCAGTTGTTCATAAATGTTTGGTTTAACACAGAGAGAGAAAGCAAGCAATTCTGTTCATAATAACACATCTTGGAGAACTGATGATTTATTTTCCCCAGGAGTCACAGTTGAAAGCTCTGAAGGAGACCGTGCAGCTTTGCTTGTCTTCTGTTCTGCACAATCAGCCTCCTGCAAAGAATTTAATCCCTTCAAAACCAGCTGAGAAGCTGACATCCCCAGTTACAAAGGGCTCAAAAGTTCCATTTCAAGTGACAAGCACCAAGGTATGGTTTCTCTCTCATTTTTTTTTTAAACATCTTTGAAATTTTGTCCTGTAAGAGCATCAAACTGGAACTAAGGAGAATTTTAAATTCATTGAAAGATTAGGATGAATTTTGAGGATAATTCTAAGCCTGTTTCTGATGTCAATAAACTTTTTCTAAAGCTGGGAAACAGCTACTTTTTGCTGAAGAACAAAATTCTGTGTATCACTTGCTAAATGGACCATGTCTGCATAAAATCTACAAGGAAGATGGATTTGCATCTAAAATAAGTGAGGATGCTAATTCATAGGATTATTTACCTGTCAGGCACTGATAGTAAGTTTGTGGTAATATAGCAGTAAACAGTAAGAAAGTTTTTGCTTATCATGCTGGGGTTTTTTTAGTGAAAAAGACTGATTAAAAAAACCCATAAAGGAGTCTGGGACACCCAAATCAAACTTGGCAAAAGAAATCTATGGAATTGAAAACAGTCCATGGTGAATATTCCAATCATGCAAGATGGGAAGGGCAGTTTAGGAGGAAGCATGAGAAAAAAAATAAAATATGAAAATTGTTTTCATTCAACAGATTCAAGCATTTTAATACAGTCAAGATTTTCAGTGATTTAACAACTGTCCTGAAAATTTTTATCTCCAGGTTTGTATTTTGCTCATGTATTCAAATGATTCAGTTGATTTAGAAGAAATCGATGAAGTTTTACAGAATAACTGAAGGGCACTTTAATGTCCTCCTTAAATTCCAAAATTTCTTCCTGGGACATAAAGAGAAATTGTTATAGTCAATTTATAGTTTTTATACAGCAGCTGTTGATATTCACTATTAGTACAGAGGCTGAGGACAAAAAAAAGTAATCTTTCTGTATGTAATTAAAATTGAAATATAATTTCAGAAAGCAGAATATAATTATAAAACTGGATCTCACATTGCCACTCTTAAAATAATGATTGTTGGATCCTTAATATCTGTATTATAGGAAGAAACTTTCATCCCCAAAAATTATTACCTCTGGAAACAAAGTACTATATTAATTAATAGCAGCACATGAGGTTATTAGCGCTCATTTAGATTCACTGGTTCTATGTTCTGCAAGAGAGTTGACTCTTCTTTTATAGTTCATTCGGAGTAAGCTTCACTCTGGGATCTCAGGAGCACATTTTTCCCTATTAATTGTCCATCTTGTTCTTGCTGTCCTTCTCTTCAGGTTGGAAGTGTTTGTGCCTCTATCATGAAAGCATAGGTGTACTGAAGGATGAGGCCTAACAGGCCACTGTGCCTGTGTTTAAGATCGCTATAGAGTCAGAACCTTTGAAGCATTTGAGGTCGCCTTGGTTTTACAGGTGTTACTGTAGTGCAGTGAAGGAAATGGGAATAGAGTGTAGAGATCAGAATTAGGTTTTTGGTATTTGACTGAAACATGGACTACTTTTCCTTCATTTTTCCCATGATCATATAGTTTTTGTGCTTAATGTTGCAGTTTATAAAATGTATTAGTATTTCTGTACTTCAGCCTTTTGATAATGAGCGTTTTAGTCCCCTGAATCCAGAAGTTCTTGAATAAGTTATACCTCTTTAATAGACATTCCTCACATTTCTCTACACTTGGCATATGCCATGAAAATGTCTGAGAAAATAATGGTCTGCAGTCCTCTTCTTTCATACATTGACACCTCATTATTATAAATCTGTGCATTATCTGTGATTATAAAACCACTGAAATCTGCTGCTGTGAAATAGATTGTCAAAGAATCTTAGTCAGTCCAGAATTATACCCTCTGCACTTGAACTGTATTATAGAAGGCTTTTTTTTTATGATGACATCCATTCTTATGTATCTTTTCCTTGGCTTTTTCTTCCTCTTGCAAACCAACTAACTTCGATTACAGATGTATAGCTTGCTTTTATTTTAAAAAAAATAAATATTTGCATAAACATTCTGATATAGCAAGTTAGTATTTTTGGTGACTATAAATGTATAAGTATGGGAACTTCAGATGAGCAGCATTTATGCATCTTGTCATGTCTGATGATCAGCAGTTTCACCTTCTGGTAAGAAATGATTATTTGTCTGGTAAATATCTTATTTCAAAGATATCCTCATCCAGCCTAAAAATTGCTTTCTAAAAATATCAATCTTATTTTACATCTATTAAAGGGTACGTCGTGCAGTGGATGATATCTGTATTACTTGGGGACAGTCATCCCTGGGATTGGGGTGCTTCCTGCTTAAAAGAAAAAAAAAAAGGTGCAATTAAGTAGGTTACATATTTGTATTCATAATTGGTAATCATAATACCTGAGTGCTTGTTAGAGGTGATATTTAACAGAAGAACATGGAATAGAAAGGATAATTAGGAAAGCAAATTGCCAAATCTCTTAGGAAATTTCATTTTAAAAATCTATTTCCTAGTGAGGTATTTTGGTCTTTCAAGAGAATGTGATATAAAGAAGCACAAATCAGGTTCAAAATATCAGTGCATAGAAGTGCCTGAATCAGTGCAAAAAAGTTGTTGTTCTGGATAGCTCAGTAATTTGGAAGGGTGGGTAATCATAGGAAATTCTTAAACTTAAATCATAGAAAAAATTCCCTTAAAGTGATCAAAAGCAGTATCAATCTGAGGCGTGTTTTGTGATGGCTTAAATGAGTTAGTATTTACAATGTACTAGAATGTGTAGAATTTACCATTTGAATTGGCAGTAATATTTCAGAGCAAAACCCTTTTATCTGTCATGTACCTGTTATAACACTGATACAGGGTGCTGAAAGCATGGACCATTACAAATGGATTTAGGGCTCTGTGTATACAAGTTCAATGACGATAACAACTAGAGCCAAGCATAAGCAGAAGTCTGATCCTTAATCCTGAACTATGAGGTCTTTAACTTTCTGAATTGTTGACAATTTATTTTATTTTATAGTTTCTTTTGCACTGTAGTGTCACAGCAATAGCCATTCTGTGTTCTGCCAGTGGAAAATGCTCATTGGGTTGTCAGATATGGCTTTTGCTGTAGCAATTTCCTTGCCTCATTCCCATTACAGAGGTGATGAGAAAAGAAAGGAGGAAGACTGAAACTCCTCTTTCCTTTTTAATCTCCAAATGAGTGCCTAAGGATTTGGATACTTACAGAGTATTGTTAATGGACGGAAACTGTAGCATTTACTAGGCTACCTGCTGTGGGAACTGTGGGTTGGTATAATCTATGACTCAGAGCACTGGTACTGACTTCCTACTGAGGCATTTTCTGCACTTACTGTATCTTGGCATAACAAACAGCTCTGAATTTATATGGAGTTAGTAGATGGAACGCGTTCTTACTTCATTTGTTTTAATTTTTCTGAAAAAGGTTAACAATATATCATAAAAAAATAAAAATTGTAATAATAGCTCTCACTCACATATATATAACTGACTAGAAATTTGAAAAAATAAATAGTTATATTTGTACGTTTCTTCAAAATATACAAATATATTTTGAAGGAATGAATAAATGCCTGCAAGATGTTGATTGGACCCAGTCCATGTTTATGAAGAGTGAATAAAGTTGGGGTTTTCTGTTGTCTTTTAAAAGTGTTTTTGTAGATCCTAGAAAACTAACAGAATAGCTTCAGATTCATGCAAAATTAACCAGCTGAATGTAGCAATGTATTATCTCCTATCTCTCCCTTTGCTGGTCAGGAAAGAGACCTAAACCAGAACAAATTACTTCTGGAAATAATTTCTGTTTTCCAAAATCAGAGCTGTTACTGTTCATATAATTCATCATAATATTCCAGTATAAATGAACGTTCTGACCCTATGAGCGAAGCAATTGCAAAGTCTTTGCTCAAGAACCTATGAAACAACACCAATATAGTTATAGGCTTATTTTTGTCCTTATAGGAAAGATTACGACACTGAAAGCTGATTTCTAACATATCTGATTATCTTTGCTCAGGGTGACCTCTGAATCACATGCTGAAAACATAACTTGGAAGTTATTCCTCTTTAGGCATTACATTTCAAACTGATGTTATGGCATAATGGCAGGAAGCACCCCAAATCTTGTGTGTAATAACCCCACCCCAGAGGCAGAAAGATGGGTAAATGGACTTCTGAAAAACAAAAGATACTAGGCTAAATTTAAAAATATATTAGTTAAATTAATTGGATATCTGAAAATCAAAATATGTATATGCTTTTTGGTAACATAGTTTCTGTTTTGTGGATTTGGAAAAGCAAAGCTTTAAAATGCTTACTTTCATTCTCCTGTTCTTTGTTGGTAGTTCCCATAATTTCTCCTAATTTAGTACTTTTCAGCATTATTTTCTCATTCTTTTTAGCTAAGTATTCTCTTCTGTCATGTATTACTTCCTTAAACTTAAGAATAATAAACTTAATTGCACTATTTCTTTTTCTATAAAATGAGCATTCAGATTGCAGAAAGCAGAGGGTCCCGTATTGTCTGAGGCAGCTTTCAAAAAAAGATTGCAGAATATAAGGTTAGACTGAAAACAATAACAGGTTTTAAAAAAAAATCTTGTTTTGTTGGCTGCTATGTTAAATGAAAATTCTGTGTAATTGTGAAAAACACATGAAGCAGAACTTTCATTTAATAGAGCTCGAGGACAATACAAAGCAATAGAGATATAGCATGGTATGCTTGGATTTATTTGGAAATTAATTGTATGCTCATAATTGAGGAAAAAAGATAGTATGTATCCTTGTAACTTTATCAGAAAAAACAGAGGTTGAACCTAAGGGCACACAATACAGTATCCGTGGTCAGCTATAAGTAAACAGGAAGAGTGTTGAGAGCAGTGAATAGATTTGCGCTCCATTAAAGCCTTAGGAAATTGGCCTCTGTGGTACCTCCGTGGTTTTCTGCTTTTGTTGCCTCAAACTTTGTTTCCACCAGAGTTAATGAGATATCACTGACACCTGCAGTTTCAGTGACCTGTAGATCACTGCATTCAGCATGGGGATGGGAAAACCGTAATTAAAGAATGGCAATTACTGAATGAAGAATCAGCCAAATTTTGTAATCCACAGTAAATGACATACAATCATATAACCCTTTCCTAATGCATAAACATTATGAAAATAAAATAGTATTGAAAAATGATACTATCCATTGTTTTAGAATTTAATTTCAGTAGGAGAGTAAGGAATACGTGTGTCCTTCTAAGGTACTTACCACAGAAATCTAAAGTGCTATGAGTATCTGTAAGGCTAATGGACTAAGAAATTTGTTTTTAAAAAGATAAAAGGTAATTTAATAGCAGAAACATGACTAGCATGACCTGTTTCTTCATATAAGTCTTTCCTGTTCTGTTTTTTATAGTTTTCTGTGGGCTTATGGACTTTTATTCTCATTACAATCAACTAGAAGCCAACCATTGTATTATTGTTAATGATGATTAATAAGAGTATGGCAACCCTTTCTCATGTTTTTTGTTTCCAGAATTTGTTTCAGATTGAATATGTTTTTGCTGGTGCCTCAGAAAACTTCCACAGAACTTTTTCTACAACTCTTTTTCTTCAGTGACTAATTTTTAATAAAATTTTATTACATACTGGAAAATGTTTAACACCAGAGATCATTAAATTGAAAGCTGAAGCTCTTTGCTTTTATTACTTACTTTAAAGAAGTCTTCATTATAAGCACATTATCTTGATAGTAAATTAGTTTTAGAGGTTTTTTTCGACTGAGTACAATCAAGTGAAATGCGAATAAAAGTACCCAGCATCTCTTATTTACTCCATAACCCAAACGCAAGATCATTGTCCTGGCTGACTGGGGAGGTCCCAGTCAACTGGAGGCTTGCAAATGTGACACCTATCTACAAGAAGGGCTGGAAGGAAGACCCAGGGAACTACGGACCGGTCAGTCTGACTTTGGTGCTGGGGAAGGTTATGGAACAAATCATCCTGAGTGCCATCACACGGCACATGCAGGACAACCAAGCGATCAGGCCCAGTCAGCAGGGGTTCAGGAAGGGCAGGTCCTGATTGACTAATCTTGTCTCCTTTTATGATGAGGTGACCTGCTTGGTGGACGAGGGGAAGGCTGTGGACATTGTCTACCTGGACTTTAGTAAGGCCTTTGACACCGTCTCCCACAGCATCCTCCTGGAGAAGCTGGCTGGGCATGGCTTGGACGGGCACACACTTTTCTGAGTCAAAAACTGGCTGGATGGCCAAACACAGAGAGTTGTGGTGAATGGAGCTAAATCCAATTGGGGACCAGTCACAAGCGGTGTTCCTCAGGGCTCAGTTTTGGGGCCAGTCCTGTTTAAAATCTTTATTAATCATCTGGATGAAGGGATTGAGTGCTCCCTCAG
>NW_010182318.1:730-1148 GCF_000695765.1 Mesitornis unicolor | reverse complement strand
AGTTATGGTTTGGGGTTGGGGATAGTTAGGTTGGGGGACAACTGGATGACCCTACATGGGGTTGAGGTTGGGTTTGGGACAATTGGGTGACCCCAGACATGGTTGGGGTTGGGTTTGGGGACGTTTGGGTGACCCCAGAGATGGTTGGGGTTGGATTCGGTGCCCCAATCCATGGTTTGGGTTGGATTTGGGACACCTGGGTTGCCCTAGACATGGTTGGGGTTTGATTTGGGACATTTGGGTGCCCCAAACCATGGTTGTGGTTGGATTTGGGGACATTTGGGTGACCCCAGACATGGTTTGGGGTAGGGGATGGTTGGGTTGGGGGACAACTGGATGACCCTACATGGGGTTGGGGTTGAGTTTGGGACAATTGGATGACCCCAGAGATGGTTGGGGCTGGGGACAGTTGGGTTTG
>NW_010182318.1:0-378 GCF_000695765.1 Mesitornis unicolor | reverse complement strand
GTGGTTGGGGGTGGGGACGGTTGGGCTGGGGACATTTGGGTGCCCCAATCCATGGTTTGGGTTGGATTTGAGACACTTGGGTGCCCCCAAACGCGGCTGAAGACCCCGAGGACCCCCCCGTCCCCCTGTCCCTTGGGCGTGAGGACGCTGGCAGCGCCGCCGTTGATGGCGACGATGGGGACAGAGGTTTGGGCCGAGATGAAGTCGAGGATCTGGGCCACGGCCTCGGCGCGGGCGTCGTCCTCGAAGACCACCCCGTGGATGCGCAGGGACGAGAGGACATCGCACAGGCGCACGATCAGGCTCCGGGGGTTGGTGTCGTTCAGCACCACCCCCACCGCGTTCACCTCCAGCCCCAGGTCCCCGAAGGCCTCGGGG
>NW_010182317.1:0-22369 GCF_000695765.1 Mesitornis unicolor | reverse complement strand
GGGGTGGTGGTGGGTGTCCCCTGCTGAGCACCCGTGGGTGCACATGGGGGCCCTGGGCCAGGCACTGCACCATGGGCCCTCTTCCTCCTAAATTTGGGATTGACCCTGGCTTTGGCCAATGGGCAATATTTGTCCTTGTGTCCCCAATGAGGCAAATACACAGATTTTTTTTAAAATTGCCTTAAATTTTGACTGGAAGCGACCCCTTCTCAGAGCATCAGCTCAGACCAAGCCCAGTGGAGGCCGAAGAGGGGCCGAGGCGGGGAGGGCAGAGGCCCGGGGGGCCGCTGGCTCCATCCATGGCCGGGGGTGGCCGAGGAGGGGGCCCGGCCCCGGCCGTGTCCTTCCAGCAGAGCCCAAATCCTGAGATTGTACGTGAGGGCGTTCGTTCCATTGCGAGTTCAGTTACTGCTTTAAAACAAAGTGTACAGAAATGGCATTTAAATTCCTCTGATGCTTCTTGGAAGCCATAGAATTTAGGGGCTTTTTTTTTAATAAAAACAAAAAAGAATAAAAAAAAAATCTTTAAAACCCTGCATTTTCTTAAGTGCCTGATTGCGTGGTCCCAAGCTGGGGGTGGGAAGAGGGGCTGGGTCTCACTCAGCTCAGCTCAGGTTCTCCCCCACTCTCTTCAAATCATGAACAAACTCTGCTAAAGACAACCTGAATATCTTTATTGATTTCCTATTTACAAATCACAAAGCTGGCCAAAAGCAGAGTGTGGACACTGAACAGAGCATCGGATACATTCATTGACAGAGCACTGGTGTGGAGGCAGCCCCAGCTCTGCCCGGGGCTGACGCAGCGCAATGGCTCGCGCTTCTGGGAAGGGGCATGGCCACGGAGGAGTTACATTCATCTCTCCACATCAGCCAGGACTGCACCGAACTGCGGGAAAGCTGCAACGTTTCCGGGCTCCCTCACCCCCTCTCCCTCCCTGACACCTGGGGAGGGGGTGAGGGCAGGAAGGGTGCGTAACAAAATCGCAGTAACAGCAGATGCTGCCAGGGGAGAGCCAGCGAGGAGCTGAGCGGAGCAGAGCTCATCCCCCGCTCTGCTCTTCCACAGCCGAGTGCACGGCTTCGCTCCTTTCCCATCCCAGTTATTTCCAGTATTGCCACCAACACCGGTGCTGCAGCCCCCAACACCGTTCCTAATGAAGTTCCCACAAATTTTGGGAAGGGGGGTGGAGGCGGGAGGCAATGGGGGCACAGCCACGTCTGCCCCTCACGGGAAGGAGCGCAGCTGTGAATTCATCTCCCAAGGCTTGCATTGCACAGAGTCAGGTTCAGAGTCATGGACCCATCATTTTTTTTTTCCATTTTCTTTTTTTTAGTACTGGCCATATTGAAAACATCCTACCTGGAAGCAGGCTTACAATATACACATCTTAAAACGTCTTCCTAGAGAACGTAACACACTATGGACATCGCTAACAGCTACTGGTGAGGAGGTGCAGGGTGTTCCCGGCCGTGTTTCTGCTGTGGCCGGCGAGGAGAGACCTGGCCGAGTCCCCGAACAAGGGCAGGGTGCAAATGGGGGAGCAGGAGGAGGAGACGTTTCCCCACCTACACCAGCCCAGAACGACCACGTTTCGACTTCTGGCAGCTCCAATACGGTGCCGGCCGCTGCCCAGGGCGTTACAGCAGCTTCAAGTGCCTGGAGCAGAACGGAGGGGTGGCAAAGGGAACCTCAGCACTGGGGCAGCACCACTGCTGCCAGCAAGGCCCACGCAGGCGTCAGGAGGCTGCTGAGGGGTCTTTCAAATCCAGCTTCCTCTGCAGAGGAGGGGAGGATGCAGCCTCATGGTCTTCATCAGCAGGCAGCGACGGCGAGGCTGCTCCGGCAGCCCCAGGGACGAACCTGCTCCGCGCAGCCGAGGTCGTGTCTGCTCACGGGGAAAAGCACCCGGCCCCGAACAGGCAAGAAAAATCTTACCAGGAATCTGTCTTTGAGATTACCAAGATCCACAGCCCAAAACCAGGCGGTATCTGTAAATACCCGCGCCTGTCCAAAGAGGGACTGCGCAAACAGACACAGGCAAACACGACAAACCTCTCGTGTTTTCCCAAACTGTTTCCTAAATCCTCATCCATCTGCTGCGTCGTTAGGTAACGGGCAGTTGCAGATTGTGCCTCTCTTCCTATTCCGCGTCAGGGCGGCGCACGCTGAAGCGGCCCAGGGGTGGGTGAGCAACGCGCAGAAACAAAGGAAGAGAAAATGCATTGAAACGTGCATGGAGACAGCAGCAGTGCACAGGAGCAGGGCGCAGCGAGGCCATTCCCTCGCTTGCTTCAGCTGACAAAACCCACCGCTATCTGCGGAGGATTTGCTTAGCGCAGGAGTGATTCGCGGGGGGACCCGGCTGCTGGGGCTGCGCAGGGGCTGTTGGAGATCGCTCGTCCTTCGAAACGCGCCGTGGGGTTCGGCAGCGGCACCGCCAGGCCCCGGTGTGGCCACCGGTGTGCAGAAGAGAACAGAGCTCGCCCGGGCACAGGCAATGCCCCTTCGCTGTCACCGAGGTCAAGGATTGTCACCGATCGGCGAGGGATCCCCAAGGCGCTCTCCCTCAAGACCCTGCAGTGCTGCGACAGCGAAGCCTCCAGGAAAAGGCCACTTGCCAAAACACTTTGAAGGCGGCCGCACACCAAGGCTCACAGCAGAGGATGGGCTGCACAGCCCTCGACTGTGTCTGTTTGCAGGATTATCTCCTCACAGCAAGGATAACCACAACCAGAGCCACTCATTTCCATGCTTCTGACTGGTGGAAAAGCATCTACATTCATTACAGTCCAAAAAAATGCATGTTGTTAGATAGGATTAATCAGTAAAAGTGAAAAATGACTAGCCACAGACAACCTACAAATGATACTGGGACACCAGTTAGCCCGGTACGTGATAGCAGCAGAATCACTAGCACAAGGCAAAACAAGAGCTTTGAAATGATTTTACTGAGACCTTTGGCTAGTGTGGCTCCAATCGGTGTGGTCAAACTCAGCCAGAAATTTAGTTTGGAAGGTCAGGGGGAAGAGAAGAGAGGAGTCCAGAGCCAGCTCCGCAGCTGCACTATGTGTAGAAGATGATCTCTGGGATTTGTCCATCCTCCACGGAGGTGCCATTGTTATTCCCAGCCGCGTAACAGAACGTAAAGCAGGTTTTGGCTCCCGTCGTGGGTGATTCGTGGATCACTTTGCGCAGTCCTTTGGTTCCATAGTGGGAATCTGGACCCTGCGGTGGTCACAGAACACAAGGATGGGTCAAGACGGGGACCACAGCCCCGCAGGACTCTGCTGCCCTGAGAGGTTTGGCCTCGCAGCCTGGCCCAAAGCAACAAGCTCTGGAGATCTCAGCACCTCCCTTTTCTCTCTGGTTCTTGCACCTCAGGTATTTTGAGCAAAGTTCTCGTCTCTATCAGAGCTTACAGCTACACTTCACCAGACCTCAGCAGTTAAGTATCAACTTTTTTAAATCACTGCAGGCAGCCAGCTAAAAGTCAACTCTGACTGCTGGTGGTGAAGGACTACAGAGCAGACCTTTGAGGTTATCCTACAGGCCTTGAAAAACACTGAGCAAGAACCAGGCTGCCCTGAGGGGACCAAAGCAGGCGGCTTGCACCCCTCTTCACCTCACCTCTCCCACCCACACCGCCCAGAATGGTACCTTTAGAGTAGCACATGCCGTGTAGTTGACGTTGGGTAAAATCTCAACAGGTTCCTTGAACATGACCCGGAAAGTGTTGGAGGATCCGTCACAGCTGAAGCCCGTGTCGTTCTGCCCCAGGATGGTGTTGCTGTCCGTGTGGATGATCTGAAACACACGTTCGTTTTTTGAGCTGCATCTGCACCAGCGCAGGCGACTTCCCCCCGACCTGCACTGAACCTGAGGGACTCCACAGGCCCAGCACAGCCTCAGCACAGACCCAGCAACCTCCTTCTGCTCTTCCCTTGTGGATTTGTGGCTGCTCCACTGTGTTTGCGCAGCTTAGAGCAAAAGACGGTCCGAGCACTACCACAGCACCCCACCGCTGCAGGGCAGGATTGGCCCGGCCTGCTCGGGGTGGGAAAACACGCACAGCTTCTTCCCAAACCACGTCACAACTCTCCGCACTTTCACAGGCTGCGAGCAGACTTGGGGAGATACCGCAGTGACGCATGCAAGGGAGGTTGCATAAAATCGAGAGCAATAATCCCTTTTATCCCCAGTGCCCCATCTGGCCCTCACAGCATCTGCCAACCACCCTGCCTGGAGAACAAACACAGGCCCTGCTGACTGAAGACTTCCTTGCATACCCACTAAAATGTGCGAGTTAGTCCTTACAGCAGCAAGTATTTTTAAGGTAGTAGAGAGAATTACCTGTATATTTACTTGGTAATCCGTTGGCCCATGTATGGATCCGTATAATCCAAACCCAACTACAAATATCCTTTTGTTTACTGAGAACCTGCAGGAACAGATCAGGCAAAGTCAGACCAACGTGCCACTTCTGTGCTGTTATAGTGCAAGGACAATACACAAATATGTTTGTTCAACTTTTATACCTAGGATTTAATCAAACACACCACAGTTTTAAGTGCAACTCTTATAACAACTGTCCTGGTTTAGCTGCTCGCTGGGCTAAACCACGACATCCACCAATGCTTTCAGTCCTGCGTGCTTCAAGAACAAACGTCTGCTGCAGGCCAGAAGCCACTGCTCTGCAACCAGCATCAAATATTCAGTGCTGAAACTGCACACCAGCCTTGCTGATCACCCTGATGCTGCCAGCAGTTCAACCTTAAATCCAATATGAGCTCCAAAAGGTCTCTGAATGTCAGATCTGAGAGCAGGAAGTGTTTGGAGCTCACAGCTCTTCCAATTACCTCTTCTCTACGGGGATGAATGGACCAGAAGATCCAACTGGCAGACAGATCAACATGCACCAGAACCACCAACAAAAAGGCTTCCTATTTTTAAAGAACTATATTAATGTGACAAAGACAAACCAGGAAATAACCAAGGCTTTCTGATCTTTTCTTGCTCTAATCGCTTGGCCACACAAGGCTTGCAAACCACTATTTGCCACACCAAACCTCTGTGTTTCTGTTTCCACCATGACTGGGCTTTCGTTTTTTGGTTTGGTTTTTTTTTCTGTACAAGCTTAGGTCTAAACTAGATATTAGCAGAAAAGCAGGCACAGCAAGCATTTTATCCTCATCTCCCTCAGACAGGCAAGATAAAGGGGTTCAACCAGCCACGTTTACACTTACAACAGCGCAGGGAATCCACCCGATGGAGCACTGGCTGGGGACATACCCAGGCACAAGCTGCCTGTGACCCCAACCACTACGTGCCCATAAGTTGCAGGAAGCCACTTGAAAAGGAGAGGAATAACCCCTGCACTGGGGGGCCACACCTCCTGGAAACCTTTGCCAATACAGGTTAATGCATCAGGAGATGCCTTTGCCCAGCAAAACGCCCTCCCTTCACGGGTCACACTAGGGTTTTGTCCCAGTTTCGCTGGGATAGATTTTCAGAATCAGTTTCCTATTCAGGAAAGCTGCGTTTTTGAGAAGACGGCAGCACTGGATTTAGTGGTAAGACACTTTGGATTAGGTTTTAGCCAGCCCTGGGATGAAGGTTGCCACCACAGTGATCAAGGTCTTTAGCAGTTTGGAGTTAGCCAGGTGCAGAAACTGCGAGGAGAAAAAGCCAGTGCAGCTGACCCAAGGGGGCCAGCAGAGTTAGCCCATACCATAAATGTGACGCTCACTGTAAGCTGGGGCGTTTGCTGGGGACAGCCCTTTCCTCGATGGTCAGCACCCATGGAGGGTCTCACCTGCTGTTCAGGCCTATTTCCCCCTCTTGCGACCATCGCGCTCTCGCTGGAGCTGTGGTGCTCGCAGCACTTGTCCTTTAGCACTCGCTGCCCGGAGTGCACAGCCCACGACCACTGTATTTTAACTTCGTGTATTTTAGATTAATATTGGTATTAATTTCTTATCATTATTTTATTAAATCTGTTTGCATTCCAGCCCACAGGTTTGGTTTCCTTTCCTTTTCCCCTCCTTAGGTGGGGAGGAATCATCGGGTGACAGAACTGCCAAAATAAAGACAGGTTTATATGGTGAAGTCAGGGTCTAGCAGAAACCCTGCGGGTTTAGGCCTAGAGCAGGCTCAAAGCTCAGCAAACACAAATCCACGAGCAGCAGAATTAGCAGAGGAGCTGACCTTATCCTGTCACTAGTCCCACTGTACCCCCAGCGGCTCTCCACCTGCTGGAAACGGCTGATGCTGCACTCCTTCCCTCGCAGGCAGCAGCGGGGCCGGTCGATGAACTCCACGCGCGGCTTGGGGTTCACGGTGAAGTGGAGGAACAGGCTGACCACCTCCCGGTCCGTCAGGATTCCCGACTGGGCAGGCCCTGCAGAGGAGCACGAAAGCAGCGGTGCCGTCAGCCTTCAGAACCCAAAAGGGATCCATTTGGGATTTACATGGGGAGGTAAATTGGACTTGCAGCTAAGAGCAGGTCAAACCCACATCACACACGGGAACTCACTGGCATGTCAGGGCGTTCAATGGTTGGACTCAATGATCTTAAACGTGTTTTCCAACCAAAACCATTCTGTGATTCTGTAAGTTAAGCCCCGGACAGAAACGTGCTGCCTGCTTTTTAGTTGCACACCAGTCGTGGACTGCAGAGCCTCCACGTGGAGCACAGACATCAAAGAGCAATTAAGCTCACAACTCTGCAGAGCCTAAGTGCAGTTGGCTAACAGGAGTGGTTTAAAAACCCAAACCAGCTGGCTAATCCTTCCGCCACTGCCCCAGGAGATGACAATATGGTAAGAGACGGGGATTTTCATACACCCACACTGGTATTTTATAACATTACTGTTAAGACATGGTGATAGCCCATGAGGGGCGTTGGGAGGGAATGGCACCTGGCTACCATCAACGTCGAATGTACAGGAGTATTTTTGAGTCAAGACAGAGGTGGTTCAGCTCGTGCCCTGCTTTGACTCCTTCCTTCCCTTGGGCGTTTAATCCCTGCTTTGGGTTTGGTTTTTTTAATATCTTTATTGTAAAACCTAGGGGAAAACGCTACCGATTTTAGCAAGAGTTGAAACACGCTCTCATCTTTTCTCCAGTAAATGGATGTTTTTTTCCAAGGCGATGTTAAACTCAAGCTTTGGAAACTACTTCAAATACTTTCAAAAGTGAAGCTGGGTAAAAACCAGTCTTTCAGCAGAGTGAAAAGCTGCTCTGCACCTCTGTTTGCAAGAGGCTTTAACAGAAAGAACACTACTGCGTATGGGAAAAACAACAGCATTAAGTGCTCTTCAATGTGGGAAGCAAGTGCGCAGCTTTTGGTCCAAAGTGACTTGTATTTGGTTAACTCCAGTGTGATATTATGCGGACATAACATGGTCCAAGGCTGCAATAGGTAGAGACGGAAGAATTTAAGGAAGTTGGCCGTTAACAGCTCAATGAGCTTATGGAGACTTTGCTCAACAAAAATTATCCGTGTTGATCATGTCTAAACCTATCCTGTGTTGCTGCGATTCAAATCTCCAACGCTCCAAATTACCTGCTCTGAGGGAAGGGAGTGACACATTTGCCAGTTAAAACACCTTCATGCAAATCTCCATGTTTGATAGCAGGTTATACAATGAACTGGTGAAACCACTGCCTGTAAAAACCCTGTTTTGATTTGTTTGCTTTTGGGAGAGGGGGCGGAGGGGAGCGTTTTCCCTTTTCCCTCTCCTACCTCTGCTGTGATCACCAAAAAAAAATCACTGTCACTCAGAAACTCAGGAAAAGGATAAATTCCAAGGTAGTCCCTTGTTTAAGGAAGAGCTGACCAGGGCCAGTGCAGCCTCTCAGGTCTGAGGTTTCTTCTCGGTTAAAGTGAATGGAAAAAAAATACGATTTTTTCTCTCAAAGCAAGACTAAGCAAGATCCAAGCCACAGGCAGCTGTGATATCATGGGGAGGGGGCACTGACATTCCCAGCTCAAAGGCTTCAACACAAATATGCCAAAATTAACTCCTTCCTGCCAGTGAGACAGAAAAATACAAGATCTGAAGGAAGGGTTGTAAGAAACAGGATCTACAGAAAACCAGAAAGCTTGGTATGCACAAACTGCTCTGACAGCAGCAGGAGGATGCTCTCTCCCATGGAGCCAGATCATCAGCCCAGGATCTGCTTTTTGGCACGATGCACACCGAGGAACCGTGTGCAGGTTTGCACCGGGTGCCAACACAGAGGAAAAGTCACCCAGCTCAGACGAACGGATCTCTGCCTCCCTGGCCAAGCTGTTTCTGAAGAGATCCACATCCCTAAGACCACATCGCAGCTGGGACAGGCAAAATAGAAAGTGGGTACCAAGTTTTAGGCACAGATTTACTTCTTACTAATACCCCTCTTCATCTTGAAAGATGTACATTAACTGTTGATAAGCTGACGCCATCTCTGCCTTGAGAAGTGATTTGCAAAGGAAATGGTGTCAGTGACCCCTTTTGCTTCTCTGTACACACAACTGCAGCCTAAAACAAGTTTCAGTTTTGAAAATGGCTCCACTGTGTCTTTTAGCATGAAAACTATTTAAGCCGATTGCCAGCTTTCAGTCCCTGGAGAATCACCAGAGGATGAAGTCAAAGACAACAGGCAATGAAAAACAAACAAAAAATCTTTAGTCAAAACTGTTAAATGATTTAGACTTCTCTGCAGATCAAGATCTTAACATTAACTTGAATAATGCTTTGGGACAGAGACTAAACAACGCCAAAAACGTTGTTCTTCAGCTCAGAGAGCATTTTCAATGGGTTTTTTTTCTGTTATGGGGCTCTGCTCTGAACAGCATCAGCAGGACATGGCCAACACCAGCACGGGATTGCAGGCAGCAGCAAATAGGAGGATGGGGACAAACATCCTCACGTCTCCTTGGGAGCAGGCTACAACCAGCACCAATTATTTGCAACTCCATTAGTTCTGTGCAGTTTAAACACTTGGAATGGTCAGAAAGGAAAGGCTGTGAACACCTGTTTGGATCTTTGCTCTCAGCTGAATGAGAAAGTAACCTCTAAACACACTATGGGTACACACAACCAGCTATGATGAGACTTGCTCCTACCTGACGGAGCACTGCAGCCTTTAAAACAACAGTGAGTGATCATGGATGAAAACAGCATTTACAAAGTAGGTTTTGTAGATCAGTGGGAATGTGGGGTTGATCTTAAATTTAAATTACTACAGGACAGAGAAAATCCATTTTCATGTACTTGATGCTCTGCAGTTCAGAAAGAGCAAAGACCAGGGTTGCCAGAAATGCCTTTGTTCAGTTACCTGCTGCAAACTCCTCAATAGTCATCAATGGGAAGCGGATAAGAGAAAGCGCTTTGCCCAGTACTTTCCGCTTGTTCTCTGGAATCACCTGAAGTTGCTGCCGTTGACACTCAGCCTCCGACCAGCGAACCACTGCATTAAACAAACGAACCTCCCGGATCCCCAGGGTATCCCTCTCCAGCACCGCAACCAGGGTGTCTGCAAGGCAGGACAAATAGCGACAACTTTAGGCACTAACCCAAATCACCCGATTTTACCTGGCCAGAAGTACCCTACGTACAGCCAAGGTAAGTAAAAGAGAAGCAACTGAAAAAACAGCATGTCCCAAAAGTGCTGCCTGCAGCCTCTGAGGAAGATGTATCTGCATATTCCATGGCACAGCAAACAGTGCCCAATTAATTGGCATGTTAATGGAAGGGCAACTTACTTGGCGTCGAATTTGGATGAAGCAAGCAGGATGAAAGCCAGAGAGTTACCCGCACCTTACCTCCGTAGTCCATCTCATTAGAAGAAGGTTAAAGTCTGAATTTTAATGTCTATTAACTGTGTCCAGCAAGTTTGGGAACTGCATACGATAATTAAAATACCCAGTTCTTGCTTCCAAAAATGCAACACCTTTTTAACTCCAAAATCTGACAAAGACTCAGGGAGCAATGCCAACTCCACAAAAAAAGGCAAGTTACACCCACCCCAAACCTGCCAACATCAACAGAGGAAACGGGCTTTGTACCATGCCCAGAAAAATCAACTTGCACTACAGTAAGCAGATTCCAGGGTATTTCTGCAAGCAAACATGCTCTTTTGCAAATCCCTCGTCTCCAGCCACTGAGTGCCAGAGACTTTTCATCCAACAGATCACTTCAGAACAGCAAAGTCACAAGAGAGAAGTGCCAAGAATGAACCTGTAATAACTTTATAGAGGCTGGCTTGTTATGAAAGCACAGAGGAGGGGAAAAAAGCTTACCCAGATCAATGTCTGTAAACCCCTCCGCATTGATGGCATCTGATGTGTTCTTGTCTATGTTCTCCAGGCAAAGGCTGGCCAGCTGGGGCTCGTCAAACAGTCTTGCCTAGTAATGAAGAAGCAGTCATTAACACAAAAGGTATTTTCAAGTTTACACTAAGGAAGGACCCCCCTTCCCTCCCAGGCCCATCTTCATTAGCAGTACTATGCCTGACTGCATCCTGCTGCAGCAGCCTTTCACAAGCAGTTAAGCATGACAAGGCAAACACTAGAAAAATCTGCGTTTGGCATCGGCTCTGCTTTAGCTGTGCATGTCTTTGGGCACGTCTTTGTACGAGCATCACAGCAGTTTACACAGCCATAGGCTTTCCAGCCCATACTGACCACGTCAACCAAGCACGGGTAAGTTTCTACTACATCATTTTTATATTTAGAAGAAAGCTTCGCCCAGTGACTCTAGGCCTGCTCGCTCTAGGGGTACACAGAGACAGCTCATTCTGTGAGAGCACAGCCACGCTGATCTCCTGTATTAGCAAGAATGCCTTAGTTGGGAACACTGTGTGTATCTCATTGAGATGTGCAAAACCCTGCAGGGTATGCAGCCCACTTAGTGCATTTACATGTTTTGCACAGAAACAGCTCCTCTAATCTAGTTACCTTAAAGAATTCCCTCCAAAATAGGTTACTATTCCAAACAAAGCCTGCACACAGCTCGGAGAGTCACTCCAACCAATGTAAGTGCAGTCTAGTAACCATTTTACTAACACTTCAGATTACCACTCCGGATTGCCAAGACACGTTACCAACCCTATGCCTATCACAGAAATGAGGTGGGAGCACACAAAAGCCACTAAGATGCTTTGGTTTTGCTATTTAGGAAGCCCTAACACAACACCTAACATTGGAGCCAGAGGACACTTTGACTTCAACTCACTGCCACAGGCAAGGTTTAAAAACTGTGTTTTGGGCTGGGAATTCAGCCACTCATGGAGGTTAGCACTCGAGCATCTTCTGCTTCACCCTTGCACATGGGCTGTAGAGCTCAGCAAGGCCAACTTTTGATGCTGAGACCTCAAGCGCAAAGAGCTGAGCCAGCTCTTCCTTTTCTCAGGGACCAGGGAAGCTTCAGCAGCCGCCACTTGCTCCTGGGGCTGGAGGCCTGCCAGTGCCCTGCACTCCTGGCATCCAAGAGCCGTGGCTGACTCAGACTTTACTACTGTCGTGGCTCTTTTCTGACACATGAAAGACTTGTGTTACACTCGCAGAGTTCTCCTCCGCAGTGGCTTTAGGCAAAGCTATTATTCCCTTGTTGGTCAAAGTGACATTTGCACGTACATCTGGCATGAAAGAGGACCACAGTTCACCATGAGGCACAATCAATTAGGAGAGCTATTTGCCACTGATATTGCTGCCAGAGATCAGTAGTTGCTTGAAACACTGTCAATAATTGCTGGATCAGTAGGATTCAGCAGTGAAACACTCAAATGAGGTTTGGGGCTCTATGGTCTTAGGTCCCCAATCTTAACCCTGTTGGGAAATGTTTAGTACGAGATGCATCTCAGATCTGTAACTGACTGTACTGTCCACTTGTGGCAGTAAAAGCAGAAAACAGATGCTGATTTTCTCACTGAAGGACCAGAACCAAGAGCATTTTGGGAACAGATCCATTAGGCAAGGTGCCTCGTGCAGCCAGTCACTGAGATACAGATACATTTCTCAAAGAACATCAGCCTCAAACATTTTAGGGACTTGATATACTGCAATAGCAAGCATGAACTAGACAGAAATCACCACGGATAATTAATCATAATGGATAAGCCACAAACAACAGCAACCAGGAAAGCCTGTCTCCATCCGGCACTTCAGCTGCCCCAGTGCAGCTGACAGAGTGCCAGGCAGTATCTTGGTTCTGGTATCTGAAAAACTAGGACACCTTCCTCTTTTGCCAAAGGACTTGTAAGGAAGTCACCATGAACCTAAATGTTACCTTGCCAAAGCTGCATAGTCAGGCCACAGGGACTTAGCACGCCACAAAAATCCCCGCATAAAGACTACTACCGAAAAGCGGACACCTGTAATCCTCGTAAGGTGATGGGTAGCGTAAGATGCCTCTTCAAAACCGCAGCCTACAGGAAAGATCTCTTCTCAGCTCTTGGATGACAGCTCCTGATCTTTCAGACTGCAGGCTGCCGAACCCAAAGAACAGGAGAGCCGCAGCAGAGTTACAATTGTCCTACCACACATCAGATGGGAGCGCAGATTTGGCTACCGTCATCCGAGCAAGAATCTTTACGTTCCAAATCTTCCCCAGGGAAGCGCAGTGTGGTTCCCCCCATGCCTCAGAGGCTGCCTCACCCGTTCATGGCATGTGGAAAAGGGCCAAGATAAAAAGAGGATGTGTAAAGAGCAACACGGTATTTTGCAGCAATGTGAAGAGTGTCTGCAACAGCAATGTAACGTGGAACTACTCAATCCAGATATTTAAACTCAAATAAAATCCCAGCCTAATCACAGGAGATGAGCAAAGAGCTCAGCAGTGACTGCTTCAGGCCAACTCTGCGTTAGGGCAATGCTGCCACAACTTCTGCAATAAAACCGGTGTAGACAACGGCACAAACGCGGTAACTACAGTCAGAGCCTGAAAGATGCTCGTACTCCTGGCAAGGAGGAAAAAAGCCAGCAGCAGATACGCTGGGCAAGACAGGACAGCCCCTCAGAGCCAGATCACCTCAGCGCACTGGTTCCCAAGTCAGGGAAGCTGTGAAAACTCCTCTGCCAGGTTTCACATCAGAAATCACAGCAGCTTTCCTAAGCTACCCGATCAGAAATGCTGCTCTGGAGGAGGTGACAGCACTGTGGAAGTCACCGATGTATCATCAGCTGTCAGCACAGAAGGGGGCAGGGACCAGAAAGCAAAGATGGGGCCAGGAAATGGGAAAAACAGCGATCAACCTGTATGCAAAGTCTGATCTTCTCCAAACTGAGTAGAAGTTGTAGAACTGCCTTCTACTTTGCTGCTTGGAGGAGTCAAATGGAAGATGGAGGAGCCCACCCCTCAGTGCAAGGATGTGCAATCGGCCTCACAGAGTCTGCACCGAAACTCCAGGTCTGTGTGCCCTCAGTACAGCGTGAGGGTGAGCTGGAACGGGCTGATGGAGAGATTACTTTGTTCCTCTCCTTAGAAAATAAACCAGAGCACTCATGAAACAGTTGCATTTTCCACCCTTCACCCCCATTTCAGGGAAACTATTGCAAAATTTTTTTAAAAAGCCCTTCAAAGAACAACTGACCAGCGAGATGCAGCGAGCTTTGCACAGAGAAAGCCCATTACACCAGTCCTGAATCTGAACAAGCAAAAATCCTCCCATTTCACTTTTCTTCTTGGCAGATGAAATTTTTCCACCCTGTTAATTTCTTCCCCAGCTCACGCTCTGGAAGGAATCGCCTGCCACACCGAAACGGAAAGCAGACTGAAATGACAGCGACGTTTGGTGCATTTTATTGTTCTTTGTAGGAACCTGCTCATCAGCGCTGGACTCTTGTAAGGAAGAACTCAAAATGACACAGAAATGCTCCACTTTGGATGATCAACTCTGTAACGCTCGGAAAACTTCTGTTTTCCTACTGCAATGGACCTTGAGGGACTTAATGCAAACGACTGCAGACTCACCTGTGTTAACAGCATGAATGCATTGTCTGCTCGGAGGTTTTTTTTAAGGAACTCCACACAGTGAGCTTCAAGGGCTGGAACTGCATATTTTTTAGCTGTGTAAAGTGTTGTCATAACAGTCTCTGGTCCAATCTGAACTTCGTCTGAATAAAGAAATCTGAAAGTATGCAAACAAACATTGCTGGGGTGAAGCCAATAAGACAACAGGGTAAAACACATTGCAACTCATAAAAACCATGTTTGTGCTTCTGCCCATCATCCTGGCCCCATCTCCTGTACTTGAGGTCGAACTGTTCTCATATCCTTTCCACTGACTCTGGTTTACCAAGCAGCTCTTTTTAAAAACAAATAAACCTCTTTATAGTGTAACTTTTAATGAATTAAATAGCTGGAATATCTGCTGGAGCACCTCAAACTGCCTAGCATCCCATCACCAGTGAGCCATTTAGCCTGTCACTTACACTAGTCTAGAACAGTCTGTGGCCAAGCTGACACCTTACAATTAACATTTTGGGCAGTTCAATTAGACTAAACAAGGAGAAAAATTCGATCCTGCCTGCCTGCTTCAGAAGAGAAGCTCCATTTTACATACCAATTCAAAAGTGATCAGAAACACTCATATATATATACACAGGTGAGATGTTTTATCCACATCCCACCTTCCCCTCACCACTTCATAGCCTGAACCATTTCATTTCATTACACAGACACTGAAGTGCAGCACATAACGTAACTTCAGCATAAAGCAAGAGTTCTTTGCAATGAAAAACAAGGGCTGCCACGCTGCTAGCAAAGCGTCAGCCTTCCCCGTTAGGCCAAAACAAGGAAGTACATTCACAGGACATGGAAAAACAAAGGTCTTTATAGGAAGCCTGAGCGAGCCTCCTCATACCCAACCACGCCGATTACAGACAACAGGAACTGACAGGCTGAGCTCAGTAAAGCCAGCGACACACTCCATGTTAGTCCTGAGCCCATGCAGTTTCTGTTTCCTGTTTTTCCTTTAACCAGTCGAGCGTTTGCCAATCAGGATCTGAAAGGCACGAAGCACGGAGGCGCAATATTGTGTTAACTGGGCTCGGCGTTCCCATTCCAGGGGGTGTTCTGGAAACACATGTGGGCACAGCACCACATCCCATGTTCCTGGAGGCTTCACGCCGCAGCAGGGCTCTTCCAGGGACGTGTCCCTGTCTGGAGGGACTTGCAGTGGAGCTCCTGGTCCTCCGGTTAGAGAGGGGGCCAGGATGCAATTCAGGGAAGCATAAATAGGCAGATTCAGAGGAAGTGAAGCGCTCTCAGTGCTGCTGAAAGCAGGCTTTTGTGCTGCTCTAGAGCATCTGTTAATAACAGCATCAAACCACGGGCACATGAATGTATTTTGCACACATCCCTTCACCAGCCCTATTTTCACCAAGTAATCCTTTTTATTACAAGCTGAAAAGAACACAGTTGGTCTAAAAATGACTAGTTCTAGCTACTGCAATAGCTGTGTTAGTGTTTATTTTCACGATAGTCCAAACAGTGTATGCTAAGAGGAGGCTCAAACTGTGAAAAAGTATAGTATCAATCTAAAATAGTATTATAACCTATGAAATCAAAAGTGTTCTTTGGGTTACCATGAAGAAAACAATAATGATAATAATGATAATAATAATAATAATAATCATCATCATCTCTTACACAATTAGTACAGACCTATTAAGGGGCATTGGCCCACAAACACAATCTCCTGTCCAGAAGGGACCTTCTGCAGCACATTTAGGATGGGCACTTTGTCCCTTGGTAAGCTCCTGATCCTACAGCATTAGGCCATGGCTTGGTCCAAGCCCAGAGACACAGGTAAGGATCAGCTGCCATTTCAGAGTAGTTTCTCTGGGGGACTGGTTGTACCCCAGGAGGGTTCACACCACATCCTTGGTAAGCTTCCTACTGGAACACAGCACCCAAACTTCTTTAGCACTTTTAAGCCCTGAGCATTTCAAAAGTGACAGCTCGATTCTAGATTTAAGGATCTGAGATATCACTGGACGGTGTGCACAGCTACTGTGGCACAACTGCAAGCTTAAGAGGCACTGTGATAATCCACACACTATTTCTCCTATACAAAATACAAATATTTCTGTTGAAATCCACCTAAACTCATCACCTTAGCCTTTTCCAATGATGCTCCTCTTCCAAGACCATATTGCTTATACAAAGTGCTGAAATCTTCGCACTGACGAGGAAACAATATGACTTTGCCTCTAATGCACTCGATATTTTAACCTCACTAAGTTTTAAAGATAGATGCACTCCAGAGACATCTACCTGGCTGATAGCGAGTCAGGCGCCAATTAGAGGGATTCCCTGTGTGCTGGTGTCTGGTTTAACATGAGCCGTAGAGGAGGGGGCTAGGGGCTCCCTGTTATTTCTGGCCTTTCATTCTAGCAAAGACCAATTTTATAATAATCTAAGATAGCACAGTCATGGCCAAAGCACTTTGCGAAGGTAAAGCAGAAAGCGTGCCAAAGCTATAAATACAGTCTCTGTTCCCAATGGGAGGCAAGCGGGGAACATGTCAAGAGCAGAGGGCTGGAAACCTCTGGAAGTAGGTTACAGAAATCCTATAGAAACGGGACAATGACTTTTCCGCACACATTTGGGATGGCTGCTGGATGTTATACAGCACCAGCCAAGCTTAAAGCAATCGGTGAATAGGATGTTACAGCCCCTTGCTCCTCCCTCTCCCAGCACGCAGGCTTACAACATAAATGTAAATGTAAATTCAAAACCAGCTCTCCAAAAGAGGAATAAAACATGCACGAGGAGAGATACCACACAGAATGGCTGACACTGATCTCACACCCTTGCTTACCTGTCACGACTTGCTCATTTGCCCAACACCTAAATGAGCTCCAGGTATTTGTAACCTGGAGAGCTTTAAGAGGATTACTCTCCCCCACCTCTCTCAAATAGCATTTGGACCAAATCAAACCAATTCATGAAGGAGAATTTATGAGACGAGGCCTGAACAGGTGAGTAACAACTGAACTACAAGGGCCAGAATGTGCACTTATTTCAATCACTAACCAGCACACATTGCTGCATTTATGTGCTGTAACTCTACGGAAGGTCTATAAAATTATTAACTATTAGGCTTAGTTTTGCCCATACCGCAGATCAGCAGCAGGAGGACATACTCATTTAACTACTGCTAAACCAAAACATGGAACGAGTCAGGTATTTTTGAGCAATAGACTTTTACCCAGGAAAAGAGATTGAACCACCAGCATTTAAACGCCCTTGAACAGATCAACAAAGAGGGATTTTACTTAGAAACTTAACAACCTCCACTCTACAAAATAGTTCACTGCTTGCATTAAAATATCCTTCTCTACAATATATCTGTTTATTCCCATTATGCTGTACGTGAGAAGCTTACTTCAGCAGCGCGAGGAAGGCAGCGGGCTCCACATCAGGCAGCTCGATCTCTGTAGAAGTTGTGGCCATTCCACCATTAAACATCGCATCGAAGACTGCGCTGCCCACAGCCAGCACAAACCTAACATCAGAAAACAGGCAAGCAAAAAAACCCTCATGTTAAACCATACTCACTTTCAAAATTAAAAAATCCCAAGCTATTTGCTGTTCCCCAAGGCTACCCCCAGGGAAAGCAAACCATTCCCAGTTTTACAGCAAAAGTGTTTTGCAAGAGAAGGGAGGGTTGGGCTTTCTGACCATTTGCTGCAACACCAGAGTTGCAAGCAGCTTCATTTTGAGCCCTGTCCCAGTACACAACGTAGTGATGGCTGCCCAGCGCTGTGCACCACGGAACAGAATACACATGGCTGCTTTGCAAAGTCCTTGTAGGAGCCTATGGGGCATTTGAGGTTGAGAAGCTAAAAAACGACGACGTTCAGGAGTTTAAGTTCTTCCAGTGAGCAGAGCCCAAGTCTTGGTGCAATTCCCCACAGTCACATACAAAAACACGTACAGGAAGCTTGTCACTCCACACTACCCATCCTTTTTACGCAGTAATTGATGGCAAGAGGCATTTTATCAGCCCTAAAGAAGTAGAGAGCAAGAATTCCCACAAACCAGGTCTGAGACTGAAAATAATATCCCAGCACTCCCATGTAAACCAGATGATTTCCCTCGCTGATAAACACCAACTCTTGTTCTAGGAGAAGGCACAGACTGCGCATATTTAAGATGCTGTACCTGCCTTATGCCTTAGAAAAGCCATTTCAAGACCTTTTCCTGTTGGAAAACGCAGAGAAAACTGAGTTTTTCCCAGTAAAGCAACCTTGTTCCCGGTGTCTGTAACCAAGCAGCTCCCTGAAGTGAAACGCAGCGCAGGCCACGAAGGGCAGAGCTCAGCAGCGCGGGGAGGCCGAGCAGACCAGGCTGCAGCAGCGATCACTGCGGCCACCTCTCCAACCAACTGGAAAAAGGAAAAAGCTGGAAAATTCAGGGCTCTGCAGCAGAGTTTGACGCATGCTTCGACAGAGAAGCGGCAGGAACTGCGGGCAGAAAACCGTACAGGACAGAAGGCACGAGACAGAAACTTCCAGTGCTCAGACCACAAGGAAAGGCCATCACTAGAGGGGAATTTCAGTGAGACTTTCATTTTTCCCACTTTTCGCTCCCCTCTCATCCAGAAGAGGCCTTCCAGGGACACAGCAGAGCAAAGCGCTGAGTGCATGCCAGCCTTGCTTGCCATGCTGTATTGTTTCTCATCAGTTAACAGAGCTAGGGACAAACCACAGCAGCTACAGAAAAAGTACCCACGTGCATATTTCTGTGAAACAATTCTGAAAAAATCCATCAAGAACAAATTAAAAACCTTGTCTGCAATACAATTAGCAGATGAAACAAAAATCCCTGTTCTGGCAAAAGCAGGGGTGGTGGCGAGACAATCGCAGCCATTATTTGCTACTAAAACTTAACAAATATCAATTAATTAATAGAACTTTCATCCTCACAGCCAGCGCAGTAGACATCCTCAATGAGCAGACAGCTTTCAGAAGCGATGTGAAAAGGGCATTCATTTCAATAAAAACTCTACAATTTTTGCTTCCATTTCACTGAAGGACAACTCAGTCTGATTCTTTTCTTTTTTAAACTGCTGAGCCCTGAACAGATCCCAGTAGGTGCCAGAGATACACAGGTCTCCAAATTTTAAGTTCCCTTAAAACACTATAGGAACACAATTAACGTCAGAAAATCCCTGTAGCTTCATGCTGTCTTCTTACCCTTGCTGACATGAACACCTGAAGCTGCTCTAAAGACACTCCAAGAAATGCAGGGACGTGCACTGCTTCCCCTACACATCCCAAGAGGTTTCCCCAACCATGCAGGTCTGCAGAAGCAGAGCTGGGGTCTGCTTCAGGCAGGAGAAACACAACTATTAAGCCAAACTGGCAAAGTATTAGGGCTTACTTTCCTTCTCCTGTCTGATTTTCCAAAGCACCGTAGCGAGCAGCGCACAGCAAGGCTCTCTCCTAATCCCAAAGGGCACTGCCCGATGCAAAGGTGCAGCTCTCAAAAGGGAAATGCAGGTACCTTAAGCTCAGTGCAGTGACCCACCTTTGTCAGAGGGTTATTTTAAACAGCACGGTGGCCAAAACAAAGTGGACTACTGAAAGGATGCAGAAAAATGGTATTTTGCAAAGCAAAAGGACTAAGAAAACAACACTTGATTTCTCGTCATTCCCTCTGCATGAGTTAAGGACCAAAGTAAACTGACTTTCTGCAGTAAGAGTCACAGGTATGCCATGAGGTTAACAATTTGTCTTCCCGAGGATCCAAAGTTGACTCCAAAGGCTTCTGAAGGCCTACAAGATGATGTCTTCCATTCTGCTACTTACAACTTCCTACCCATGAATCTTCACTGCTTCCTTGTTCGCCTTGGCATCTTCACCTGTCACCTCGTTTAATTTGTACACACAGTCCTGCTCCCTTTCTAGGCATTTTGGTAATACCAATAATAAAATAAACCACTCGAGAAGCACGACTATCCCACCGCTGCACACCACCTCCCTCCTCCATCTGCTCCGCTGCAGAGAAATCTTAAAATATCCATTCCAGAAGAGCTGGCACAGGAACAGAGCAACACGTGATGTGCTGGAGCTCGGTGAAACCGTAGGTGAGCAGCAGCTAATGAATAATGATCATTGGCAGGCTGCATCCTTCCAGCGCACGGCCTTGAGACACCAGGTGAAACGAGCAGAACGCAGGTTCAAAACTTCCCCAGGAGAAGCAAGCCCAGGAGCAGAGCAGTGGGACACCTCAGCACAGACACTGCAAGTTAATACAAAGCCAAGAAAAGATAGGACGAGCTCAGAAGACACCTGGAAACAGCAGCCAAAATGCTACTCAGACTGTGTCCAAGCTGCAGATCACCCAGACTGGGGTATACACAGGGGTGCATCGCCACATGCTTGCCCTGATCCCTTTTGGGCCATGTTTTCTGGCCAACAAGCTTAATTATCGCACCCGTGCAGCTCCTGGCTGCTGAGGTTTAGATGTTTCTCATCTCATTGACGTGCTCAATGAAGCAGATCTGGAAAAAGACAAAAAAAACCCCAAAACCCTTCCCTCTGGACCTAATCAACGTGTTGACCTTGGCCACGTCAGCGTCGTGAAGCTACAAGGCAGTCTGCTCACTCCAGCCTTGACATCAAAAAAACTTCAGGCTGTTGCATGTTCTTCAAGGCCAATTCAGCAGCAAGAGGGGACAAGCTCAAGGCTCTGAGATGGAGCTTGGTCCAGGGTGGGCAAAGTGCATATACAGCATGTACCTACCTCAACCTACACAGACTCCACCTCTGCTCCTTCGCGGAGGAGCCCGACGGGGAAGCAGCTGCGCCACTGCCTCCAGCTCCTGCAGGACGGTGACTCTGGATTATTTCTGCTAACCCGTTTGCTGCCAAAGCCGGCAATCTCTAACACACCACGATGTCAGAGATGACAAGATACTGCAGACCACTAGCTGCTGTTCAAGAACCCTGCACAGGATACGCTCCTACTGCAGCCACACTGGCCTGGTCTGAAAGTGAAACCAGACTGCAGGAATATTTACCTGTTACTATTTGAGACACCTTGCATCAAAGTACAGACATCTGCCCTTGGCTGCCAAAGCAGTTCGGTGCCTCGCAAATTAAATTCATGGTTGCTTCGCGACTCAGTTCCATGCAAAATATCTTCTGCTGTCAGGCTGCTGTGGGAGAACTGAGCACAGAAGGGGTCTGGGTGGTTTTATTTTAGGCTCTTTGTTTCTGAAATAACGACGCTACTTCGTGAATCATCAGGATATCCCAACTGGAATATCATACAGGCAAGTTTTACTAAAACCTCTATAATCCGTAAGTGGGATGTCACGGCATGACACACACTCTAGTCTATCTTTATCACCCAGAGCACCAGATGGATTTCAGAGCAATTAAGCAGCATTTCACTTTGGGGCTATTTTTTTTTAAAGCTTCATTTATTTTCCATTTATTTCTGGGCTGAGCATTGCCCCTCCCCACGTAGCAAGCCTAGTTCTCAGGATAGGAGCAAGCTTACTCAAATACTAATTAAGCATCAGATTATTAAAGAGCAGAACTGACACCCCGAACACTCAAACCAGGCTAGGACAAGTGTGTTTCATTCAGAAAGCAAGAGAGAAGGGGAAATCTGAAGGGGAAACTTCCAGTAGCACGAGCACACATGAGAGAAGCGGTAGTTTGAAATAGTTTGGAGCGAGGCACCCTTTGCCAAGCACCACTTTTAAGTACACCAACAAGCTGTCCCCCCACCCCAATTAAAGATCAGTTATACCCAATTAAAGCAGGTCCTGTCTTCGAGCGAAAGGCTCTCGCGTTTGCTGTACAGCCCAGCAGGCGTTTCCCAGGGCAGCGGGTTGTGAGCATCACACATCGATTCTCCGGAGCTGCCCCAAAAAGCAGCCAAATGTCAATCGGCCGCATCAGTTTTGCATTATCCTGGTGGAGGCAATTCCCAGCATCTCAGCGAGTGAGCAGCTCGGCGCTGCGAACTCTCAAATGGCAGCTCGGCCTTCAGCGTTAACCTCCACCGGCTGCCTCACACCCAGATGTCATTCTCAATAGAGCTCTTCTAGAATTGGGTTTGGTTTTTTTTTTTTACAGTAGCGCATCACCTCCCAAAATAGAGGGCTTCAGAAAAGCTTCAATAAAGCTTATTTTCAAAATAAAATATTGTGTCAGAAATTTGGTTTCTGAAATCATTGCCCTTTCCTCTCCATCCCCAAGGCTCTCAGCAATCGCTATTTCTGTCAACAGAGATCAAGGAGCCTTGGAGACTATTCCTCCTCCCCTCCACTACCCACAAAACCAAGGACTGCTTCCAAGCCAGATCTAGGGATTTGGGTTTTTTCCCCCTCTGTGCTTGCCCCAGTCACACCTACC
>NW_010182316.1:0-852 GCF_000695765.1 Mesitornis unicolor | reverse complement strand
TTTCGGCGTTTCTGGCTGATATTGAGGCTTTGCTACATATTGATTAGACTTAAGAGTTTCTAGGCACAAGTGCTGAGATTTGTTTTTTTCTCCTTAGGGTAAACTCTTTTTCAGTTTTCTAGGCGTTTCTGCGTATTACTCTTGCTTTTCCATCATTTAGTGGCAATTTCCAAATTTCTCGGCATATCTTCTGATTTTCGACTTTAGCACTTCAAATAAAGCACTTTTTCTCCTTGTTTGGCTTTTCTGTCTGATACTGGAGGGTTTGCTAAATATATGGGCAGTTTAGGAGTTTGTACGCACAAGTGTTGAGTTTTGCGTTTGCTTCCCTAATTTGAACTTTTTCAGCTTTTTAGGCATTTAAGCTGAATATCCTTGCTTTTCCATCTTTTTTTGGACAAATTAAAAATTTCCTGACATGTCTGCTATTTCTGAATTTACCACATTGTAAAAGAAACCATATCACCTTTATTGGCTTATATTCTGGTTTATATTAGGTTTTAGTTTCGGAGTTTGTAGGCGAAAGTATTGAATTTTGTTAGTAAATTCATCCCTTCTCTGTTACTTTTTGAGCTTTTTTATTTCTTCTGGATGATAGTGGGATTTTTGCTACATATAGTGTTAACTTCAGAGTTTCTATGCATACAGTGTACAGTTTTGTTTTTTTCTCCTTCCTTCCTAGAGGAAGGAATTTAGTCCAAGTCCATTTCAGGTGTGAGTTGAAGTCGAATGTTTGTCGTATTGGAACCAGACTGTATGGAGCACCAGAGAAAGTCGGGTGACAAACGTTGCATTCCCAGGGAAGCAAGAAAGCCCCAAAAGAAAACTTTGCAGAGCTACAAATTAGCTTTG